>NW_026735379.1:0-134189 GCF_949786415.1 Peromyscus eremicus
TAGTGACTCTTCTTACCAGAAAATACTCTTGCTTGTAGGACCAGAAACTGCATGTGATTCAAATCCATTTAGGACTGGGAAACAAACGTTAGCTCGCCTTACAAGAAAC
Organism: Peromyscus eremicus; assembly: GCF_949786415.1. Taxonomy (NCBI): domain Eukaryota; kingdom Metazoa; phylum Chordata; class Mammalia; order Rodentia; family Cricetidae; genus Peromyscus; species Peromyscus eremicus. The sequence goes on from NW_026735379.1 coordinate 110, forward strand.
ACACTCTGCTTTTGAGAAAAGAGCACTCTTCTACTCTACTGTGTTTCCTATAGGGCCAGAACAGTGAGCTTGCTCAGAACAAAAGAACTGTGCTTCCTGCACACACGGGCCATATCTAGTTCAAGTCTGCTTAGGAAACTGACAAGAACAGTAGCTCCTCTTCAGTCAAATACACTGTACTTGCTGGGAAACGACGCGAGTCCTATTTGTACTGTGTATGGCAATGGGAGCGCAATAGTGTCTCTTCTTACCAGAAAACAACTCTTGCTCGTAGGACCAGAAACTGCATGTGATTCAACTCCGTTTTGGATTGGGAAACAAACGCCAGCTCGCCTTACAAGAAACACACTTTGCTTTTGAGAATAGGGCACACATCTACTCTAATGTGTTTCCTGTGGGTTCCAAACAGTGAGCTTGCTCAGAACAAAAGAACTGTGCTTCCTACACATGGGTCATATCTAGTAAAACTCTGCTTAGGAAACTGACAAGAACAGTAGCTCCTCTTCAGACCAATATACTGTACTTGCTGGAAACAGACGCGAGTGCTATTTGTACTGTGTATGGCAATGGGAGCACAATAGTGACTCTTCTTCTAGAAAACAACTCTTGCTCTTAGGACAAGAAACTGCATTTGTTTCAATCCACTTAGGACTGGGAAACAAATGCTAGCTCGTTTTACAAGAAACACGCTCTACTTTGGAGAATAGGGCACACATCTACTCTACTGTGTTTCCTATGGGTTCCAAACAGTGAGCTTGCTCAGAACAAAAGAACTGTGCTTCCTACACACACAGGCCATATCTAGTTCAATTCTGCTTAGGAAACTGACAAGAACAGTAGATCCTCTTCAGTCCAATACACTGTACTTGCTGGGAACAGACGCCAGTGCTATTTGCACTGTGTATGACAATGGGAGCCCAATAGTGACTTTTCTTACCAGAAAAAACTCTTGCTTGTAGGACCAGAAACTGCATGTGATTCAAATCCATTTAGGACTGGGAAGCAAACGCTAGCTCGCCATACAAGAAACACACTCTGCTTTTGAGAAAACAGCACTCTTCTACTCTACTGTGTTTCCTATGGGGTCCGAACTGTGAGCTTGCTCAGAACAAAAGAACTGTGCTTCCTATACACACGGGCCACATCTAGTTCAACTCTGCTTAGGAAACTGACAAGAACAGTAGCTCCTCTTCAGACCAATACACTGTACTTGATTGGAACAGACGCAAGTGCTATTTGTACTGTGTATGGCAATGGGAGCCCAATAGTGACTGTTCTTACTAAAAAATAACTCTACTCGTAGGACCAGAAACTGCATGTGATTCAAATTCGTTTAGGACTGGGAAACAAAGCTAGCTTGCCTTACAAGAAAAACACTCTGCTTTTGAGAAATGAGCACTCTTCTTCTCTACTATGTGTCCCATGGGTTCCGAACAGTGAGCTTGTTCAGAACAAAAGAACTGTGCTTCCTACGCACACGGGCCATATCTAGTTCAACTCTGCTTAGGAAACTGACAAGAACAGTAGCTCCTATTCAGTCCAATACACTGTACTTGCTGGGAACAGATGCGAGTGCTATTTGCAGTGTGTTTGGCAATGGGAGCACAATAGTGACTTTCCTTACCAGAAAAGAACTCTTGCTCTTAGTACCAGTAACTGCATGTGATTCAACACCACTAAGGACTGGGAAACAAATGCTAGCTCGCCTTACAAGAAACACACTCTGCTTTTGAGAAAAGAGCACTCTTCTACTATACTGTGTTTCCTATAGGGCCAAAACAGTGAGCTTTCTCAGAACAAAAGAACTGTGCTTCCTACACACACGGGCCATATCTAGTTCAACTCTGCTTAGGAAACTGACGAGAACGGTAGCTCCTCTTCAGTCCAATACACTGTACTTGCTGGGAACAGATGCGAGTGCTATTTGCACGGTGTACGGCAGTGGGAGCACAATAGTGACTCTTCTTACCAGAAAACAACTCTTGCTCTTAGTACCAGTAACTGCATGTGATTCAACACCACTTAGGACTGGGAAACAAACGCTAGCTCGCCTTACAAGAAACACACTTTGCTTTGAGAAAAGAGCACTCTTCTACTCTACTGTGTTTCCTATGGGGTCTGAACAGTGAGCTTGCTCAGAACAAAAGAACTGTGCTTCCTATACACACGGGCGATATCTAGTTCAACTCTGCTTAGTAAACTGACAAGAACAGTAGATCCCCTTCAGTCCAATACACTGTACTTGCTGGGAACAGACGCGAGTGCTATTTGCACTGTGTACGGCATTGGGAGCGCAATAGTGACTCTTTTACCAGAAAACAACTCTTGCTGGTAGGACCAGAAACTGCATGTGATTCAACTCCATTTAGGACTGGGAAACAAACGCTAGCTTGCCTTACAAGAAACAAGCTCTGCTTTTGAGAAAAGGGCACACTTCTACTCTACTGTGTTTCCTATAGGGCCAGAACAGTGAGCTTGCTCAGAACAAAAGAACTGTGCTTCCTACACACACAAGCCATATCTAGTTCAACTCTGCTTAGGCAACTTATGAGAACAGTAGCTCCTCTTCAGTCCAATACACTGTACTTTCTGGGAACAGACATGAGTGCTGTTTGTACTGTGTACAGCAATGGGAGCACAATAGTGACTCTTCTTACCAGAAAACAACTCTGGCTCTTAGGAGCAGAAACTGCATGTGATTCAACTCCACTTAGGACTGGGAAAGAAACGCTAGCTTGCCTTTAAAGAAACAAGCTCTGCTTTTGAGAATAGGGCACACTTCTACTCTACTGTGTTTCCTATGGGGTCCGAACAGTGAGCTTGTTCGGAACAAAAGAACTGTGCTTCCTACACACACGGGCCATATCTAGTTCAATTATGCTTAGGCAACTAACAAGAACAGTAGATACCCTTCAGTCCAATACACTGTACTTGCTGGGAACAGACGCCAGTGCTATTTGCACTGTGTATGACAATGGGAGCGCAATAGTGACTCTTCTTACCACAAAACAACTCTTGCTCCTGGGACCACAAACTACATGGGATTCAACTCCATTTAGGACTGGGAAACAAACGCTAGCTTGCCTTACAAGAAACACACTCTGCTTTTGAGAAAAGATGACTCTTCTACTCTACTGTGTTTCCTATAGGGCCAGAACAATGAGCTTGCACAGAACAAAAGAAATGTGTTTCATACACACACGGTCCATATCTAGTTCAACTCTGCTTAGGAACCTGACAAGAACAGTAGATCCTCTTCAGTCAAATACACTGTATATGCTGGGAACAAATGCCAGTGCTATTTTCCCTGTGTATGACAATGGGATCGCAATAGTGACTCTTCTTACCAGAAAAAACTCTTGCTTGTAGGACCAGAAACTTCATGTGATTCAAGTCCATTTAGGACTGGGAAACAAACGCTAGCTCGCCTTACAAGAAACACACTCTGCTTTTGAGAAAAGAGTACTCTTCTACTCTACTGTGTTTCCTATAGGGCCAGAGCAGTGAGCTTCCTAAGAACAAAAGAACTGTGCTTCCTACACACACGGGCCATATCTAGTTCAACTCTGCATCGGAAACTGACAAGAACAGTAGATCCTCTTCAGTCCAATACACTGTACATGCTGGGAACAGACGCCTGTGCTATTTGCCCTGTGTATGACAATGGGAGCGCAATAGTGACTCTTCTTACCAGAAAACAACTCTTGCTCGTAGGACCAGAAACTGCATGTGATTCAACTCCATTAAGTCTGGGAAGCAAAAGCTAGCTCGCCTTACAAGAAACACACTCTGCTTTTGAGAAAAGAGCACTCTTCTACTCTACTGTGTTTTCTATGGGGTCTGAACAGTGAGCTTGCTCAGAACAAAGAACTGTGCTTCCTACACACACGGGCCATATGTATTTCAACCCTGCTTAGGAAACTGTCAAGAACAGTAGCTCCTCTTCAGTCCAATACACTGTACTTGCTGGGATCATACACGAGTGCTATTTGCACTGTGAATGTCAATGGGAGCACAATAGTGACTTTCCTTACCAGAAAACAACTCTTGCTCGTAGGACCAAAAACTGCATGTGATTCAACTCCATTTACGACTGGGACACAAACGCTAGCTCGCCTTACAAGAAACACACTCTGCTTTTGAGAAAAGAGCACTCTTCTACTCTACTGTGTTTCCTATAGGGCCAGAACAGTGAGCTTGCTCAGAACAAAAGAACTGTGCTTCCTACACACGGGCCATGTCTAGTTCAACTCTGCTTAGGATCCTGACAAGAACAGTAGATCCTCTTCAGTCCAATACACTGTACATGCTGGGAACAGACGCCAGTGCTATTTGCACTGTGTATGGCAATGGGAGGACAATAGTGACTCTTCTTACCAGAAAACATCCCTTGCTCGTAGGACAAGAAACTGCATGTAATTCAACTCCATGTAGGACTGGGAAACAAATGCTAGCTCGCCTTACAAGAAACACACTCTGCTTTTGAGAAAAGAGCACTGTCTACTCTACTGTGTTTCCTATGGGGTCCAAACAGTGAGCTTGCTCAGAACAAAAGAACTGTGCTTCCTACATACACGGGCCATATCTAGTTCAATTCTGCTTAGGAAACTGACAAGAACAGTAGATCCTCTTCAGTCCAATACACTGTACATGCGGGGTACAGACGCCAGTGCTATTTGCACAGTGTCTGGCAACGGGAGCGCAATAGTGACTCTTCTTACCAGAAAACAACTCTTGCTTGTAGGACCAGAAACTGCATGTGATTCAACTTCGTTTAGGACTGGGAAACAAACGCTAGCTCGCCTTACAAGAAACACACTCTGCTTTTGAGAAAAGAACACTCTTCTACTCTACTGTTTTTCCTATAGGTCCAAAGAGTGAGCTTGCTCAGAACAAAAGAACTGTGCTTCCTACACACATGGGCCATATCTAGTTCAATTCTGCTTAGGAAACTAACAAGAACAGTAGCTCCTCTTCAGTCCAATACACTGTACTTGCTGGGAACAGACGCGAGTGCTATTTGTACTGTGTATGACAATGGGAGCGCAATAGTGACTTTCCTTACCAGAAAAAAACTCTTGCTCGTAGGAACGGAAACTGCATGTGATTCAACTCCATTTAGGACTGCGAAACAAAGGCTAGCTCGCCTTTCAAAAAACACACTCTGTTTTTGAGGAAAGAGCACTCTTCTACTCTACTGTGTTTTTTATAGGGCCAGAACAGTGAGCTTGCTGAGTACAAAAGAACTGAGCTTCCTACACACATGGGTCATATCTAGTTCAACTCTGCTTAGGAAAGTGACAAGAACAGTAGCTCCTCTTCAGTCCAATACACTGTACTTGCTGGGAACAGACGCGAGGGCTATTTGCACTGTGTATGGCAAAGGGAGCGCAATAGTGACTCTTCTTACCAGAAAACAACTCTTGCTCGTAGGACCAGAAACTGCATGTGCATTTCATCTCCATTTAGGACTGGGAAACAAACGCTAGCTCGCCTTACAAGAAATACACTCTGCTTTTGAGAAAAATGCACTCTTCTACTCTACTGTGTTTCCTATGGGGTTCGAAATGTGAGCTTGCTCAGTACAAAAGAACTGTGCTTCCTACACACACGGGCCATATTTTGTTCAATTCTGCTTAGGAAACTGACAAGAACAGTGGAACCTCTTCAGTCCAATAGACTGTACACTCTGGGAAGAGACGCCAGTGCTATTTGCCCTGTGTGTGACAATGGGAGCGCAATAGTGACTCTTCTTACCAGAAAACAACTCTTGCTCGTATGACCAGAAACTGCATGTGATTCAACTCCATTTAAGACTGGGAAACAAACGCTAGCTCGCCTTACAAGAAACACACTCTGCTTTTGAGAAAAGAGCACTCTTCTACTCTACTGTGTTTCCTATGGGGTCCGATCAGTGAGCTTGCTGAGAACAAAAGAACTGTGCTTCCTACACACACGGCCATATCTAGTTCAACTCTGCTTAGGAAACTGACAAGAACAGTAGCTCCTCTTCAGTCCAATACACTGTACTTGCTGGGAACAGATGCGAGTGCTATTTGCACTGTGTTTGGTAATGGGAGCGCAAATGTGACTTCCCTTACCAGAAAACAACTCTTGCGCGTAGGACCAAAAACTGCATGTGATTCAACTCCATTTAGGACTGGGAATCAAGCACTAGCTCGCCTTACAAGAAACATACTCTGCTTTTGAGAAAAGAGCACTCTTGCACTCTACTCTGTTTCCTATAGGCCAGAACAGTGAGCTTGCTCAGAACAAAAGAACTGTGCTTCCTCTACACACGGGCCATATCTAGTTCAACTCTGCTTAGGAAACTGACAAGAACAGTAGCTCCTCTTCAGTCCAATACACTGTACTTGCTTGGAAGAGACACGAGTGCTATTTGCACTGTGTACGGCATTGGGAGCGCAATAGTGACTCTTCTTACCAGAACAACTCTTGCTCGTAGGACCAGAAACTGCATGTGATTCAACTCCATTTAGGACTGGGAAAAAAATGCTATCTCGCCTTACATGAAACACACTCTGCTTTTGAGAAAAGAGCACTCTTGTACTCTACTGTGTTTCCTATAGGGCCAGAACAGTGAGCTTGCTCTGAACAAAAGACTGTGTTTCCTACACACACGGGCCATATCGAGTTCAATTCTGCTTAGGATACTGAAAAGAACAGTAGATCCCCTTCAGTCCAATACACTGTACTTGCTGGGAACAGACGCGAGTGCTATTTGCACTGTGTATGACAAGGGGAGCGCAATAGTGACTCTTCTTACCACAAAACAACTGTTGTTCCTAGGACCCTAAACTGCATGGGATTCAACTCCATTTAGGACTGCGAAACAAACGCTAGCTCGCCTTACAAGAAACACACTCTGCTTTTGAGAAAAGAGAACTCTTCTACTCTACTGTGTTTCCTATAGGGCCAGAACAGTGAGCTTGCTCAGAACAAAAGAACTGTGCTTCCTGAACACACGGGCCATATCTAGTTCAAGTCTGCTTAGGAAACTGACAAAAACAGTAGCTCCTCTTCAGTCAAATACACTGTACTTGCTGGGAAACGACGCAAGTCCTATTTGTACTGTGTAAGGCAAAGGGAGCGCAATAGTGTCTCTTCTTACCAGAAAACAACTCTTGCTCGTAGGACCAGAAACTGCATGTGATTCAACTCCGTTTTGGATTGGGAAACAAACGCCAGCTCGCCTTACAAGAAACACACTCTGCTTTTGAGAATAGGGCACATATCTACTCTCCTGTGTTTCCTGTGGGTTCCAAACAGTGAGCTTGCTCAGAACAAAAGAACTGTGCTTCCTACACATGGGTCATATCTAGTAAAACTCTGCTTAGGAAACTGACAAGAACAGTAGCTCCTCTTCAGAGCAATATACTGTACTTGCTGGAAACAGACGCGAGTGCTATTTGTACTGTGTATGGCAATGGGAGCACAATAGTGACTCTTCTTCTAGAAAACAACTCTTGCTCTTAGGACAAGAAACTGCATTTGTTTCAATCCACTTAGGACTGGAAAACAAACGCTAGCTCGCCTTACAAGAAACACATTCTGCTTTTGAGAATAGGGCACACATCTACTCTACTGTGTTTCCTATGGGGTCCAAACAGTGAGCTTGCTCAGAACAAAAGAACTGTGCTTCCTACACACACAGGCCATATCTAGTTCAATTCTGCTTAGGAAACTGACGAGAACAGTAGCTCCTCTTCAGTCCAATACACTGTACTTGCTGGGTACAGATGCGAGTGCTATTTCCACGGTGTACGGCAGTGGGAGCACAATAGTGACTCTTCTTACCAGAAAACAACTCTTGCTCTTAGTACCAGTAACTGCATGTGATTCAACACCACTTAGGACTGGGAAACAAACGCTAGCTCGCCTTACAAGAAACACACTCTGCTTTGAGAAAAGAGCACTCTTCTACTCTACTGTGTTTCCTATGGGGTCTGAACAGTGAGCTTGCTCAGAACAAAAGAACTGTGCTTCCTATACTCACGGGCGATATCTAGTTCAACTCTGCTTAGTAAACTGACAAGAACAGTAGATCCCCTTCAGTCCAATACACTGTACTTGCTGGGAACAGACGCCAGTGCTATTTGCACTGTGTATGGCATTGGGAGCGCAATAGTGACTCTTTTACCAGAAAACAACTCTTGCTCGTAGGACCAGAAACTGCATGTGATTCAACTCCAATTAGGACTGGGAAACAAACGCTAGCTTGCGTTACAAGAAACAAGCTCTGCTTTTGAGAAAAGGGCACACTTCTACTCTACTGTGTTTCCTATAGGGCCAGAACAGTGAGCTTGCTCAGAACAAAAGAACTGTGCTTCCTACACACACAAGCCATATCTAGTTCAACTCTGCTTAGGCAACTTATGAGAACAGTAGCTCCTCTTCAGTCCAATACACTGTACTTTCTGGGAACAGATATGAGTGCTATTTGTACTGTGTACAGCAATGCGAGCACAATAGTGACTCTTCTTACCAGAAAACAACTCTGGCTCTTAAGAGCAGAAACTGCATGTGATTCAACTCCACTTAGGACTGGGAAACAAACGCTAGCTTGCCTTACAAGAAACAAGCTCTGCTTTTGAGAATAGGGCACACTTCTACTCTACTGTGTTTCCTATGGGGTCCGAACAGTGAGCTTGTTCAGAACAAAAGAACTGTGCTTCCTACACACACGGGCCATATCTAGTTCAATTATGCTTAGGAAACTGACAAGAACAGTAGATCCTCTTCAGTCCAATACACTGTACATGCTGGGTACAGACGACAGTGCTATTTGCACTGTGTATGGCAATGGGAGCGCAATATTGACTCTTCTTACCAGAAAACAACTTTTGCTCGTAGGACCAGAAACTGCATGGGATTCAACTCCATTGAGGCCTGGGAAACAAACGCTAGCTTGCCTTATAAGAAACACACTCTGCTTTTGAGAAAAGATGACTCTTCTACTCTACTGTGTTTCCTATAGGGCCAGAACAGTGAGCTTGCTCAGAACAAAAGAAATGTGTTTCATACACACACGGGCCATATCTAGTTCAACTCTGCTTAGGAACCTGACAAGAACAGTAGATCCTCTTCAGTCCAATACACTGTATATGCTGGGAAGAAATGCCAGTGCTATTTGCCCTGTGTATGACAATGGGATCGCAATAGTGACTCTTCTTACCAGAAAAAACTCTTGCTTGTAGGACCAGAAACTGCATGTGATTCAAGTCCATTTAGTACTGGGAAAAAAACGCTAGCTCGCCTTACAAGAAACACACTCTGCTTTTGAGAAAAGAGTACTCTTCTACTCTACTGTGTTTCCTATAGGGCCAGAGCAGTGAGCTTGCTAAGAACAAAAGAACTGTGCTTCCTACACACACGGGCCATATCTAGTTCAACTCTGCATCGGAAACTGACAAGAACAGTAGCTCCTCTTCAGTCCAATACACTGTACATGCTGGGAACAGACGCCTGTGCTATTTGCCCTCTGTATGACAATGGGAGCGCTATAGTGACTCTTCTTACCAGAAAACAACTCTTGCTCGTAGGACCAGAAACTGCATGTGATTCAACTCCATTTAGGACTGGGAAACAAACGCTAGCTCGCCTTACAAGAAACACACTCTGCTTTTGAGAAAAGAGCACTCTTCTAGTCTACTGTGTTTCCTATAGGGCCAGAACAGTGAGCTTGCTCAGAACAAAAGAACTGTGCTTGCTACACACACGGGCCATATCTAGTTCAACTCTGCTTAGGAAACTAACGAGAACAGTAGCTCCTCTTCAGTCCAATACACTGTACTTGCTGGGAACAGACGCGAGTGCTATTTGCACTGTGTACAGCAATGGGAGCACAATAGTGACTCTTCCTACCAGAAAACACCTCTGGCTCTTAGGACCAGAAACTGCATGTGATTCAACTCCAATTAGGACTGGGAAACAAACGCTAGCTTGCCTTACAGGAAACAAGCTCTGCTTTTGAGAATAGGGCACACTTCTACTCTACTGTGTTTCCTATGGGGTCCGAACAGTGAGCTTGCTCAGAACAAAAGAACTGTGCTTCCTACACACACGGGCCAAATCTAGTTCAATTATGCTTAGGAAACTGACAAGAACAGTAGATCCCCTTCAGTCCAGTACACTGTACTTGCTGGGAACAGACGCCAGTGCTATTTGCACTGTGTATGACAATGCGATCTCAATAGTGACTATTCTTACCAGAAAACAACTCTTGCTCGTAGGACCAGAAACTGCATGTGATTCAACTCCATTTAGGTCTGGGAAGCAAACGCTAGCTTGCCTTACAAGAAACACACTCTGCTTTTGAGAAAAGATGACTCTTCTACTCCTCTGTGTTTCCTAAAGGGCCAGAACAGTGAGCTTGCTCAGAACAAAAGAAATGTGCTTCCTACGCACACGGGCCATATGTAGTTCAACTCTGCTTAGGAAACTGTCAAGAACAATAGCTCCTCTTCAGTCCAATACACTGTACTTGCTGGGAACATACGCGAGTGCTATTTGCACTGTGAATGTCAATGGGATCACAATAGTGACTTTCCTTACCAGAAAACAACTCTTGCTCGTAGGACCAAGAACTGCATGTGATTCAACTCCATTTAGGACTGGGAAACAAACGCTAGCTCGCCTTAAAAGAAACACACTCTGCTTTTGAGAAAAGAGCACTCTTCTACTCTACTGTGTTTCCTATAGGGCCAGAACAGTGAGCTTGCTCAGAACAAAAGAACTGTGCTTCCTACACACACGGTCCATATCTTGTTAAACTCTGCTTAAGAAACTAACAAGAACAGTAGCTCCTCTTCAGTCCAATACACTGTACTTGCTGGGAACAGACGCGAGTGCTATTTGCACTGTATACAGCAAAGGGAGCACAATAGTGACTCTTCCTACCAGAAAACACCTCTGGCTCTTAGGACCAGAAACTGCATGTGATTCAACTCCACTTAGGACTGGGAAACAAACGCTAGCTTGCCTTACAAGAAACAAGCTCTGCTTTTGAAAATAGGGCACACTTCTACTCTACTGTGTTTCCTATGAGGTCCGAACAGTGAGCTTGCTCAGAACAAAAGAACTGTGCTTCCTACACACACGGGCCAAATCTAGTTCAATTATGCTTAGGCAACTGACAAGAACAGTAGATCCCCTTCAGTCCAGTACACTGTACTTGTTGGGAACAGACGCCAGTGCTATTTGCACTGTGTATGACAATGGGAGCTCAATAGTGACTATTCTTACCAGAAAACAACTCTTGCTCGTAGGACCAGAAACTGCATGTGATTCAACGCCATTTAGGTCTGGGAAGCAAACGCTAGCTTGCCTTACAAGAAACACACTCTGCTTTTGAGAAAAGATGACTCTTCTACTCCTCTGTGTTTCCTATAGGGCCAGAACAGTGAGCTTGCTCAGAACAAAAGAAATGTGCTTCATACACACACGGGCCATATCTAGTTCAACTCTGCTTAAGAACCTAACAAGAACAATAGATCCTCTTCAGTCCAATACACTGTACATGCTGGGAACAAATGCCAGTGCTTTTTACCCTGTGTAGGACAATGGGAGCGCAATAGTGACTCTTCTTACCAGAAAAAACTCTTGCTTGTAGGACCAGAAACTGCATGTGATTCAAGTCCATTTAGGACTGGGAAACAAACGCTAGCTCGCCTTACAAGAAACACACTCTGCTTTTGAGAAAGGAGTACACTTGTACTCTACTGTGTTTCCTATAGGGCGAGAACAGTGAGCTTGCTCACAACAAAAGAACTGTGCATCCTACACACACGGGCTATATCTAGTTCAACTCTGCATAGGAAACTGACAAGAACAGTAGATCCTCTTCAGTCCAATATGCTGTACATGCTGGGAAAAGACGCCAGTGCTATTTGCCCTGTGTATGACAATGCGAGCGCAATAGTGACTCTTCTTACCAGAAAACTACTCTTGCTTGTAGGACCAGAAACTGCATGTGATTCAACTCCATTCAGGTCTGGGATGCAAACGCTATCTCGCCTTACAAGAAACACACTCTGCTTTTGAGAAAAGAGCACTGAGTTTCCTATGGGGTCCACACAGTGAGCTAGCTCAGAACAAATGAGCTGTGCTTCCTATACACATGGGCCATATCTAGTTCAACTCTGCTTAGGAAACTGACAAGAACAGTAGCTCCTCTTCAGTCCAATACTCTGTACTTGCTGGGAACAGACGTGAGTGCTATTTGTGCTGTGTATGGCAAAGGGAGCGCAATAGTGACTTTCCTTACCAGAAAACAACTCTTGCGCGTATGACCAAAAACTGCATGTGATTAAACTCCATTTAGGGGTGGGAAACAAACGCTAGCTCACCTTACAAGAAACACACTCTGCTTTTGAGAAAAGAGCACTCTGCTACTCTACTGTGTTTCCTATAGGGCCAAAACAGTGAGCTTTCTCAGAACAAAAGAACTGTGCTTCCTACACACACGGGCCATATCTAGTTCAACTCTGCTTAGGAAACTGACGAGAACAGTAGCTCCTCTTCAGTCCAATACACTGTACTTGCTGGGAACAGATGCGAGTGCTATTTCCACGGTGTACGGCAGTGGGAGCACAATAGTGACTCTTCTTACCAGAAAACAACTCTTGCTCTTAGTACCAGTAACTGCATGTGATTCAACACCACTTAGGACTGGGAAACAAACGCTAGCTCGCCTTACAAGAAACACACTCTGCTTTGAGAAAAGAGCACTCTTCTACTCTACTGTGTTTCCTATGGGGTCCGAACAGTGAGCTTGCTCAGAACAAAAGAACTGTGCTTCCTATACACACGGGCGATATCTAGTTCAACTCTGCTTAGTAAACTGACAAGAACAGTAGATCCCCTTCAGTCCAATACACTGTACTTGCTGGGAACAGACGCCAGTGCTATTTGCACTGTGTATGGCATTGGGAGCGCAATAGTGACTCTTTTTACCAGAAAAAAACTCTTGCTCGTAGGACCAGAAACTGCATGTGATTCAACTCCACTTAGGACTGGGAAACAAACGCTAGCTTGCCTTATAAGAAACAAGCTCTGCTTTTGAGAAAAGGGCACACTTCTACTCTACTGTGTTTCCTATAGGGCCAGAACAGTGAGCTTGCTCAGAACAAAAGAACTGTGCTTCCTACAAACACGGGCCATATCTAGTTCAACTCTGCTTAGGCAACTTATGAGAACAGTAGCTCCTCTTCAGTCCAATACACTGTAATTTCTGGGAACAGACGTGAGTGCTATTTGTACTGTGTACAGCAATGGGAGCACAATAGTGACTCTTCGTACCAGAAAACAACTCTGGCTCTTAGGACCAGAAACTGCATGTGATTCAACTCCACTTAGGACTGGGAAACAAACGCTAGCTTGCCTTACAAGAAACAAGCTCTGCTTTTGATAATAGGGCACACTTCTACTCTACTGTGTTTCCTATGGGGTCCGAACAGTGAGCTTGTTCAGAACAAAAGAACTGTGCTTCCTACACACACGGGCCATATCTAGTTCAATTATGCTTAGGAAACTTGCAAGAACAGTAGATCCCCTTCAGTCCAATACACTGTACTTGCTGGGAACAGACGCCAGTGCTATTTGCACTGTGTATGACAATGGGAGCACAATAGTGACTCTTCTTACCACAAAACAACTCTTGCTCCTGGGACCAGAAACTGCATGGGTTTCAACTCCATTTAGGCCTGGGAAACAAATGCTAGCTTGCCTTACAAGAAACACACTCTGCTTTTGAGAAAAGATGACTCATCTACTCTACTGTGTTTCCTATAGGGCCAGAACAGTGAGCTTGCTCAGAACAAAAGAAATGTGTTTCATACACACACGGGCCATATCTAGTTCAACTCTGCTTAGGAACCTGACAAGAACAGTAGATCCTCTTCAGTACAATACACTGTAAATGCCTGGAACAAATGCCAGTGCTACTTGCCCTGTGTATGACAATGGGAGCACAATAGTGACTCTTCTTACCAGAAAAAACTCTTGCTTGTAGGACCAGAAACTGCATGTGATTTAACTCCATTTAGGACTGGGAAACAAACGCTAGCTCGCCTTACAAGAAACACACTCTGCTTTTGAGAAAAGAGCACTGAGTTTCCTATGGGGTCCACACAGTGAGCTAGCTCAGAACAAAAGAGCTGTGCTTCCTATACACACGGGCCATATCTAGTTCAACTCTGCTTAGGAAACTGACAAGAACAGTAGCTCCTCTTCAGTCCAATACTCTGTACTTGCTGGGAACAGACGTGAGTGCTATTTGTGCTGTTTATGGCAAAGGGAGCGCAATAGTGACTTTCCTTACCAGAAAACAACTCTTGCGCGTATGACCAAAAACTGCATGTGATTAAACTCCATTTAGGGGTGGGAAACAAACGCTAGCTCACCTTACAAGAAACACACTCTGCTTTTGAGAAAAGTGCACTCTTCTACTCTACTGTGTTTCCTATAGGGCCAGAACAGCGAGCTTGCTCGGAACAAAAGAACTGTGCTTCCTACACACATTTCCATATCTAGTTCAATTCTGCTTAGGAAACTGACGAGAACAGTAGAACCTCTTCAGTCCAATACACTGTACATGCTGGGAACAGACGCCAGTGCTATTTGCCCTGTGTATGACAATGGGAGGGCAATAGTGACTCTTCTTACCAGAAAACAACTCTTGCTCGTAGGACCAAAAAGTGCATGTCATTCAACTCCTTTTAGGACTGGGAAACAAACATTAGCTCGCCTTACAAGAAACACACTCTGCTTTTGAGAAAAGAGCACTCTTCTACTCTACTGTGTTTCCTATGGTGTCCAAACATTGAGCTTGCTCAGAACAAAAGAACTGTGCTTCCTACACAAATGGCCATATCCTGTTCAATTCTGCTTAGGAAACTGACAAGAACAGTAGCTCCTCTTCAGTCCAATACACTGTACTTGCTGGGAAGAGATGCGAGTGCTATTTGCACTGTGTTTGGCAATGGGAGCGCAATAGTGACTTTCCTTACCAGAAAACAACTCTTGCGCGTAGGACCAAAAACTGCATGTGATTCAACTCCATTTAGGACTGGGAAAAAAACACTAGCTCGACTTACAAGAAACACACTCTGCTTTTGAGAAAAGAGTACTCTTCTACTCTACTGTATTTCCTATGGGGTCCGAACAGTGAGCTTGCTCAGAACAAAAAACTGTACTTCCTGCACACATGGCCATATCTAGTTCAATTCGGCTAAGGAAACTGACAAGAACAGTAGATCCTCTTCAGTGCAATACACTGTACATGCTGGGAAAAGAACCCAGTGCTATTTGCCCTGTGTATGACAATGGGAGCACAATAGTAACTCTTCTTACCAGAAAACAACTCTTGCTCGTAGGAACAGAAACTGCATGTGATTCAACTCCATTTAGGACTTGCAAACAAACGCTAGCTCGCCTTACAAGAAACACTCTGCTTTTGAGAAAAGAGCACTCTGCTACTCTACTGTGTTTCCTATAGGGCCAGAACAGTGAGCTTGCTCAGAACTAAAGAACTGTGCTTCCTACACACCAGGGCCATATCTAGTTCAACTCTGCTTAGGAAACTGACGAGAACAGTAGCTCCTCTTCAGTCCAATACACTGTACTTGCTGGGAACAGATGCGAGTGCTATTTGCACTGTGTTTGGCAATGGGACCGCAATAGTGACTCTTCTTACCAGAAAACAACTCTTGCTCTTAGTACCAGTAACTGCATGTGATTAAACTTCACTTAGGACTGTGAAACAAACGCTAGCTCGCCTTACAAGAAACACACTCTGCTTTTGAGAAAAGAGCACTCTGCTACTCTACTGTGTTTCCTATAGGGCCAAAACAGTGAGCTTTCTCAGAACAAAAGAACTGTGCTTCCTACACACACGGGCCATATCTAGTTCAACTCTGCTTAGGAAACTGACAAGAACAGTAGCTCCTCTTCAGTCCAATACACTGTACTTGCTGGGAACAGATGCGAGTGCTATTTCCACGGTGTACGGCAGTGGGAGCACAATAGTGACTCTTCTTACCAGAAAACAACTCTTGCTCTTAGTACCAGTAACTGCATGTGATTCAACACCACTTAGGACTGGGAAACAAACGCTAGCTCGCCTTACAAGAAACACACTCTGCTTTGAGAAAAGAGCACTCTTCTACTCTACTGTGTTTCCTATGGGGTCCGAACAGTGAGCTTGCTCAGAACAAAAGAACTGTGCTTCCTATACACACGGGCGATATCTAGTTCAACTCTGCTTAGTAAACTGACAAGAACAGTAGATCCCCTTCAGTCCAATACACTGTACTTGCTGGGAACAGACGCCAGTGCTATTTGCACTGTGTATGGCATTGGGAGCGCAATAGTGACTCTTTTTACCAGAAAAAAACTCTTGCTCGTAGGACCAGAAACTGCATGTGATTCAACTCCACTTAGGACTGGGAAACAAACGCTAGCTTGCCTTATAAGAAACAAGCTCTGCTTTTGAGAAAAGGGCACACTTCTACTCTACTGTGTTTCCTATAGGGCCAGAACAGTGAGCTTGCTCAGAACAAAAGAACTGTGCTTCCTACAAACACGGGCCATATCTAGTTCAACTCTGCTTAGGCAACTTATGAGAACAGTAGCTCCTCTTCAGTCCAATACACTGTAATTTCTGGGAACAGACGTGAGTGCTATTTGTACTGTGTACAGCAATGGGAGCACAATAGTGACTCTTCGTACCAGAAAACAACTCTGGCTCTTAGGACCAGAAACTGCATGTGATTCAACTCCACTTAGGACTGGGAAACAAACGCTAGCTTGCCTTACAAGAAACAAGCTCTGCTTTTGATAATAGGGCACACTTCTACTCTACTCTGTTTCCTATGGGGTCCGAACAGTGAGCTTGTTCAGAACAAAAGAACTGTGCTTCCTACACACACGGGCCATATCTAGTTCAATTATGCTTAGGAAACTTGCAAGAACAGTAGATCCCCTTCAGTCCAATACACTGTACTTGCTGGGAACAGACGCCAGTGCTATTTGCACTGTGTATGACAATGGGAGCGCAATAGTGACTCTTCTTACCACAAAACAACTCTTGCTCCTGGGACCAGAAACTGCATGGGATTCAACTCCATTTAGGCCTGGGAAACAAATGCTAGCTTGCCTTACAAGAAACACACTCTGCTTTTGAGAAAAGATGACTCATCTACTCTACTGTGTTTCCTATAGGGCCAGAACAGTGAGCTTGCTCAGAACAAAAGAAATGTGTTTCATACACACACAGGCCATATCTAGTTCAACTCTGCTTAGGAACCTGACAAGAACAGTAGATCCTCTTCAGTACAATACACTGTACATGCCTGGAACAAATGCCAGTGCTACTTGCCCTGTGTATGACAAGGGGAGCACAATAGTGACTCTTTATACCAGAAAAAACTCTTGCTTGTAGGACCAGAAACTGCATGTGATTTAACTCCATTTAGGACTGGGAAACAAACGCTAGCTCGCCTTACAAGAAACACACTCTGCTTTTGAGAAAAGAGCACTGAGTTTCCTATGGGGTCCACACAGTGAGCTAGCTCAGAACAAAAGAGCTGTGCTTCCTATACACACGGGCCATATCTAGTTCAACTCTGCTTAGGAAACTGACAAGAACTGTAGCTCCTCTTCAGTCCAATACTCTGTACTTGCTGGGAACAGACGTGAGTGCTATTTGTGCTGTGTATGGCAAAGGGAGCGCAATAGTGACTTTCCTTACCAGAAAACAACTCTTGCGCGTATGACCAAAAACTGCATGTGATTAAACTCCATTTAGGGGTGGGAAACAAACGCTAGCTCACCTTACAAGAAACACACTCTGCTTTTGAGAAAAGTGCACTCTTCTACTCTACTGTGTTTCCTATAGGGCCAGAACAGCGAGCTTGCTCGGAACAAAAGAACTGTGCTTCCTACACACATTTCCATATCTAGTTCAATTCTGCTTAGGAAACTGACGAGAACAGTAGAACCTCTTCAGTCCAATACACTGTACTTGCTGGGAACAGACGCCAGTGCTATTTGCCCTGTGTATGACAATGGGAGGGCAATAGTGACTCTTCTTACCAGAAAACAACTCTTGCTCGTAGGACCAAAAAGTGCATGTCATTCAACTCCTTTTAGGACTGGGAAACAAACATTAGCTCGCCTTACAAGAAACACACTCTGCTTTTGAGAAAAGAGCACTCTTCTACTCTACTGTGTTTCCTATGGTGTCCAAACATTGAGCTTGCTCAGAACAAAAGAACTGTGCTTCCTACACAAATGGCCATATCCTGTTCAATTCTGCTTAGGAAACTGACAAGAACAGTAGCTCCTCTTCAGTCCAATACACTGTACTTGCTGGGAAGAGATGCGAGTGCTATTTGCACTGTGTTTGGCAATGGGAGCGCAATAGTGACTTTCCTTACCAGAAAACAACTCTTGCGCGTAGGACCAAAAACTGCATGTGATTCAACTCCATTTAGGACTGGGAAAAAAACACTAGCTCGACTTACAAGAAACACACTCTGCTTTTGAGAAAAGAGTACTCTTCTACTCTACTGTATTTCCTATGGGGTCCGAACAGTGAGCTTGCTCAGAACAAAAAACTGTACTTCCTGCACACATGGCCATATCTAGTTCAATTCGGCTAAGGAAACTGACAAGAACAGTAGATCCTCTTCAGTGCAATACACTGTACATGCTGGGAAAAGAACCCAGTGCTATTTGCCCTGTGTATGACAATGGGAGCACAATAGTAACTCTTCTTACCAGAAAACAACTCTTGCTCGTAGGAACAGAAACTGCATGTGATTCAACTCCATTTAGGACTTGCAAACAAACGCTAGCTCGCCTTACAAGAAACACTCTGCTTTTGAGAAAAGAGCACTCTGCTACTCTACTGTGTTTCCTATAGGGCCAGAACAGTGAGCTTGCTCAGAACTAAAGAACTGTGCTTCCTACACACCAGGGCCATATCTAGTTCAACTCTGCTTAGGAAACTGACGAGAACAGTAGCTCCTCTTCAGTCCAATACACTGTACTTGCTGGGAACAGATGCGAGTGCTATTTGCACTGTGTTTGGCAATGGGACCGCAATAGTGACTCTTCTTACCAGAAAACAACTCTTGCTCTTAGTACCAGTAACTGCATGTGATTAAACTTCACTTAGGACTGTGAAACAAACGCTAGCTCGCCTTACAAGAAACACACTCTGCTTTTGAGAAAAGAGCACTCTGCTACTCTACTGTGTTTCCTATAGGGCCAAAACAGTGAGCTTTCTCAGAACAAAAGAACTGTGCTTCCTACACACACGGGCCATATCTAGTTCAACTCTGCTTAGGAAACTGACAAGAACAGTAGCTCCTCTTCAGTCCAATACACTGTACTTGCTGGGAACAGATGCGAGTGCTATTTCCACGGTGTATGGCAGTGGGAGCACAATAGTGACTCTTCTTACCAGAAAACAACTCTTGCTCTTAGTACCAGTAACTGCATGTGATTCAACACCACTTAGGACTGGGAAACAAACGCTAGCTCGCCTTACAAGAAACACACTCTGCTTTGAGAAAAGAGCACTCTTCTACTCTACTGTGTTTCCTATGGGGTCCGAACAGTGAGCTTGCTCAGAACAAAAGAACTGTGCTTCCTATACACACGGGCGATATCTAGTTCAACTCTGCTTAGTAAACTGACAAGAACAGTAGATCCCCTTCAGTCCAATACACTGTACTTGCTGGGAACAGACGCCAGTGCTATTTGCACTGTGTATGGCATTGGGAGCGCAATAGTGACTCTTTTTACCAGAAAAAAACTCTTGCTCGTAGGACCAGAAACTGCATGTGATTCAACTCCACTTAGGACTGGGAAACAAACGCTAGCTCGCCTTACAAGAAACACACTCTGCTTTGAGAAAAGAGCACTCTTCTACTCTACTGTGTTTCCTATGGGGTCCGAACAGTGAGCTTGCTCAGAACAAAAGAACTGTGCTTCCTATACACACGGGCGATATCTAGTTCAACTCTGCTTAGGAACCTGACTGAACAGTAGATCCTCTTCAGTCCAATACACTGTACATGCTGGGAACAATGCCAGTGCTATTTGCCCTGTGTATGAAAATGGGATCGCAATAGTGACTCTTCTTACCAGAAAAAACTCTTGCTTGTAGGACCAGAAACTGCATGTGATTCAAATCCATTTAGGACAGGGAAACAAACGCTAGCTCGCCTTACAAGAAACACACTCTGCTTTTGAGAAAAGAGTACTCTTCTACTCTACTGTGTTTCCTATAGGGCCAGAGCAGTGAGCTTGCTCAGAACAAAAGAACTGTGCTTCCTTCACACACGGGCCATATCTAGTTCAACTCTGCATCAGAAACTGACAAGAACAGTAGATCCTCTTCAGTCCAATACACTGTACATGCTGGGAACAGACGCCTGTGCTATTTGCCCTGTGTATGACAATGGGAGCGCTATAGTGACTCTTCTTACCAGAAAACAACTCTTGCTCGTAGGACCAGAAACTGCATGTGATTCAACTCCATTAAGTCTGGGAAGCAAAAGCTAGCTCGCCTTACAAGAAACACACTCTGCTTTTGAGGAAACAGCACTCTTCTACTCTACTGTGTTTTCTATGGGGTCCAAACAGTGAGCTTGCTCAGAACAAAAGAACTGTGCTTCCTACGCACACGGGCCATATGTAGTTCAACTCTGCTTAGGAAACTGTCAAGAACAGTAGCTCCTCTTCAGTCCAATACACTGTACTTGCTGGGAACATGCGCCTGTGCTATTTGCACTGTGAATGTCAATGGGAGCACAATAGTGACTTTCCTTACCAGAAAACAACTCTTGCTCGTAGGACCAAAAACTGCATGTGATTCAACTCCATTTAGGACTGGGAAACAAACGCTAGCTCGCCTTACAAGAAACACACTCTGCTTTTGAGGAAAGAGCACTCTTCTACTCTACTGTGTTTCCTATAGGGCCAGAACAGTGAGCTTGCTCAGAACAAAAGAACTGTGCTTCCTACACACACGGGCCATGTCTAGTTCAACTCTGCTTAGGAAACTAACGAGAACAGTAGCTACTCTACAGTCCAATACAATGTAGTTGCTGGGAACAGACGCGAGTGCTATTTGCACTGTGTATGACAATGGGAGCACAATAGTGACTCTTCATACCAGAAAACACCTCTGGCTCTCAGGACCAGAAACTGCATGTGATTCAACTCCACTTAGGACTGGGAAACAAATGCTAGCTTGCCTTACAAGAAACAAGCTCTGCTTTGGAGAATAGGGCACACTTCTACTCTACTGTGTTTCCTATGGGGTCCTAACAGTGAGCTTGCTCAGAACAAAAGAACTGTGCTTCCTACACAAACGGGCCAAATCTAGTTCAATTATGCTTAGGCAACTGACAAGAACAGTAGATCCCCTTCATTCCAGTACACTGTACTTGCTGGGAACAGCCGCCAGTGCTATTTGCACTGTGTATGACAGTGGGAGCTCAATAGTGACTATTCTTACCAGAAAACAACTCTTGCTCGTAGGACCAGAAACTGCATGTGATTCAACTCCATTTAGGTCTGGGAAGCAAACGCTAGCTTGCCTTACAAGAAACACACTCTGCTTTTGAGAAAAGATGACTCTTCTACTCCTCTGTGTTTCCTATAGGGCCAGAACAGTGAGCTTGCTCAGAACAAAAGAAATGTGCTTCCTACACACACGGGCCATATCTAGTTCAACTCTGCTTAGGAACCTGACAAGAACAGTAGATCCTCTTCAGTCCAATACACTGTACATGCTGGGAACAAATGACAGTGCTATTTGCCCTGTGTATGACAATGGGATCGCAATAGTGACTCTTCTTACCAGAAAAAACTCTTGCTTGTAGGACCAGAAACTGCATGTGATTCAAATCCATTTAGGCCTGGGAAACAAACGCTAGCTCACCTTACAAGAAACACACTCTGCTTTTGAGAAAAGAGCACTCTGCTACTCTACTGTGTTTCCTATAGGGCCAAAACAGTGAGCTTTCTCAGAACAAAAGAACTGTGCTTCCTACACACACGGGCCATATCTAGTTCAACTCTGCTTTGGAAACTGACGAGAACAGTAGCTCCTCTTCAGTCCAATACACTGTTCTTGCTGGGAACAGATGCGAGTGTTATTTGCATGGTGTACGGCAGTGGGAGCACAATAGTGACTCTTCTTACCAGAAAACAACTCTTGCTCTTAGTACCAGTAACTGCATGAGATTCAACACCACTTAGGACTGGGAAACAAACGCTAGCTCGCCTTACAAGAAACACACTCTGCTTTGAGAAAAGAGCACTCTTCTACTCTACTGTGTTTCCTATGGGGTCCGAACAGTGAGCTTGCTCAAAACAAAAGAACTGTGCTTCCTATACCCACGGGCGATATCTAGTTCAACTCTGCTTAGGAACCTGACTGAACAGTAGATCCTCTTTAGTCCAATACACTGTACATGCTGGGAACAAATGCCAGTGCTATTTGCCCTGTGTATGAAAATGGGATCGCAATAGTGACTCTTCTTACCAGAAATAACTCTTGCTTGTAGGACCAGAAACTGCATGTGATTCAAATCCATTTAGCACAGGGAAACAAACGCTAGCTCGCCTTACAAGAAACACACTCTGCTTTTGAGAAAAGAGTACTCTTCTACTCTACTGTGTTTCCTATAGGGCCAGAGCAGTGAGCTTGCTCAGAACAAAAGAACTGTGCTTCCTACACACACGGGCCATATCTAGTTCAACTCTGCATCAGAAACTGACAAGAACAGTAGATCCTCTTCAGTCCAATACACTGTACATGCTGGGAACAGACGCCTGTGCTATTTGCCCTGTGTATGACAATGGGAGCGCTATAGTGACTCTTATTACCAGAAAACAACTCTTGCTCGTAGGACCAGAAACTGCATGTGATTCAACTCCATTTAGGTCTGGGAAGCAAACGCTAGCTCGTCTTACAAGAAACACACTATGCTTTTGAGGAAAGAGCACTCTTCTACTCTACTGTGTTTTCTATGGGGTCCGAACAGTGAGCTTGCTCAGAACAAAAGAACTGTGCTTCCTACGCACACGGGCCATATGTAGTTCAACTCTGCTTAGGAAACTGTCAAGAACAGTAGCTCCTCTTCAGTCCAATACACTGTACTTGCTGGGAACATACACCTGTGCTATTTGCACTGTGAATGTCAATGGGAGCACAATAGTGACTTTCCTTACCAGAAAACAACTCTTGCTCGTAGGACCAAAAACTGCATGTGATTCAACTCCATTTAGGACTGGGAAACAAACGCTAGCTCGCCTTACAAGAAACACACTCTGCTTTTGAGAAAAGAGCACTCTTCTACTCTACTGTGTTTCCAAAAGGGCCAGAACAGTGAGCTTGCTCAGAACAAAAGAACTGTGCTTCCTACACACACGGGCCATGTCTAGTTCAACTCTGCTTAGGAAACTAACGAGAACAGTAGCTACTCTACAGTCCAATACAATGTACTTGCTGGGAACAGACGCGAGTGCTATTTGTACTGTGTATGACAATGGGAGCACAATAGTGACTCTTCATACCAGAAAACACCTCTGGCTCTTAGGACCAGAAACTGCATGTGATTCAACTCCACTTAGGACTGGGAAACAAATGCTAGCTTGCCTTACAAGAAACAAGCTCTGCTTTTGAGAATAGAGCACACTTCTACTCTACTGTGTTTCCTATGGGGTCTGAACAGTGAACTTGCTCAGAACAAAAGAACTGTGCTTCCTACACAAACGGGCCAAATCTAGTTCAATTATGCTTAGGCAACTGACAAGAACAGTAGATCCCCTTCATTCCAGTACACTGTACTTGCTGGGAACAGACGCCAGTGCTATTTGCACTGTGTATGACAATGGGAGCTCAATAGTGACTATTCTTACCAGAAAACAACTCTTGCTCGTAGGACCAGAAACTGCATGTGATTCAACTCCATTTAGGTCTGGGAAGCAAACGCTAGCTTGCCTTACAAGAAACACACTCTGCTTTTGAGAAAAGATGACTCTTCTACTCCTCTGTGTTTCCTATAGGGCCAGAACAGTGAGCTTGCTCAGAACAAAAGAAATGTGCTTCCTACACACACGGGCCATATCTAGTTCAACTCTGCTTAGGAACCTGACAAGAACAGTAGATCCTCTTCAGTCCAATACACTGTACATGCTGGGAACAAATGACAGTGCTATTTGCCCTGTGTATGACAATGGGATCGCAATAGTGACTCTTCTTACCAGAAAAAACTCTTGCTTGTAGGACCAGAAACTGCATGTGATTCAAATCCATTTAGGACTGGGAAACAAACGCTAGCTCGCCTTATAAGAAACACACTCTGCTTTTGAGAAAAGAGTACTCTTCTACTCTACTGTGTTTCCTATAGGGCCAGAGCAGTGAGCTTGCTCAGAACAAAAGAACTGTGCTTCCTACACACACGGGCCATATCTAGTTCAACTCTGCATCGGAAACTGACAAGAACAGTAGATCCTCTTCAGTCCAATACACTGTACATGCTGGGAACAGACGCCTGTGCTATTTGCCCTGTGTATGACAATGGGAGCGCAATAGTGACTCTTCTTACCAGAAAACAACTCTTGCTCGTAGGACCAGAAACTGCATGTGATTCAACTCCATTAAGTCTGGGAAGCAAAAGTTAGCTCGCCTTACAAGAAACACACTCTGCTTTTGAGGAAATAGCACTCTTCTACTCTACTGTGTTTTCTATGGGGTCCGAACAGTGAGCTTGCTCAGAACAAAGAACTGTGCTTCCTACGCACACGGGCCATATCTAGTTCAACTCTGCTTAGGAAACTGTCCAGAAGAGTAGCTCCTCTACAGTCCAATACACTGTACTTGCTGGGAACATACGCGAGTGCTATTTGCACTGTGAATGTCAATGGGAGCACAATAGTGACTTTCCTTACCAGAAAACAACTCTTGCTCGTAGGACCAAAAACTGCATGTGATTCAACTCCATTTAGGACTGGGAAACAAACGCTAGCTCGCCTTACAAGAAACACACTCTGCTTTTGAGAAAAGAGCACTCTTCTACTCTACTGTGTTTCCTATAGGGCCAGAACAGTGAGCTTGCTCAGAACAAAAAAACTGTGCTTCCTACACACACGGGGCATATCTAGTTCAACTCTGCTTAGGAAACTAACGAGAACAGTAGCTCCTCTTCAGTCCAATACACTGTACTTGCTGGGAACAGACGCGAGTGCTATTTGCACTGAGTACAACAATGGGAGCACAATAGTGACTCTTTTTACCAGAAAAAAACTCTTGCTCGTAGGACCAGAAACTGCATGTGATTCAACTCCACTTAGGACTGGGAAACAAACGCTAGCTCGCCTTACAAGAAACACACTCTGCTTTGAGAAAAGAGCACTCTTCTACTCTACTGTGTTTCCTATGGGGTCCGAACAGTGAGCTTGCTCAGAACAAAAGAACTGTGCTTCCTATACACACGGGCGATATCTAGTTCAACTCTGCTTAGGAACCTGACTGAACAGTAGATCCTCTTCAGTCCAATACACTGTACATGCTGGGAACAAATGCCAGTGCTATTTGGCCTGTGTATGAAAATGGGATCGCAATAGTGACTCTTCTTACCAGAAAAAACTCTTGCTTGTAGGACCAGAAACTGCATGTGATTCAAATCCATTTAGGACAGGGAAACAAACGCTAGCTCGCCTTACAAGAAACACACTCTGCTTTTGAGAAAAGAGTACTCTTCTACTCTACTGTGTTTCCTATGGGGTCCGAACAGTGAGCTTGCTCAGAACAAAAGAACTGTGCTTCCTATACACACGGGCGATATCTAGTTCAACTCTGCTTAGGAACCTGACTGAACAGTAGATCCTCTTCAGTCCAATACACTGTACATGCTGGGAACAAATGCCAGTGCTATTTGGCCTGTGTATGAAAATGGGATCGCAATAGTGACTCTTCTTACCAGAAAAAACTCTTGCTTGTAGGACCAGAAACTGCATGTGATTCAAATCCATTTAGGACAGGGAAACAAACGCTAGCTCGCCTTACAAGAAACACACTCTGCTTTTGAGAAAAGAGTACTCTTCTACTCTACTGTGTTTCCTATAGGGCCAGAGCAGTGAGCTTGCTCAGAACAAAAGAACTGTGCTTCCTACACACACGGGCCATATCTAGTTCAACTCTGCATCAGAAACTGACAAGAACAGTAGATCCTCTTCAGTCCAATACACTGTACATGCTGGGAACAGACGCCTGTGCTATTTGCCCTGTGTATGACAATGGGAGCGCTATAGTGACTCTTCTTACCAGAAAACAACTCTTGCTCGTAGGACCAGAAACTGCATGTGATTCAACTCCATTAAGTCTGGGAAGCAAAAGCTAGCTCGCCTTACAAGAAACACACTCTGCTTTTGAGGAAAGAGCACTCTTCTACTCTACTGTGTTTTCTATGGGGTCCAAACAGTGAGCTTGCTCAGAACAAAAGAACTGTGCTTCCTACGCACACGGGCCATATGTAGTTCAACTCTGCTTAGGAAACTGTCAAGAACAGTAGCTCCTCTTCAGTCCAATACACTGTACTTGCTGGGAACATACGCCTGTGCTATTTGCACTGTGAATGTCAATGGGAGCACAATAGTGACTTTCCTTACCAGAAAACAACTCTTGCTCGTAGGACCAAAAACTGCATGTGATTCAACTCCATTTAGAACTGGGAAACAAACGCTAGCTCGCCTTACAAGAAACACACTCTGCTTTTGAGAAAAGAGCACTCTTCTACTCTACTGTGTTTCCTATAGGGCCAGAACAGTGAGCTTGCTCAGAACAAAAGAACTGTGCTTCCTACACACACGGGCCATGTCTAGTTCAACTCTGCTTAGGAAACTAACGAGAACAGTAGCTACTCTACAGTCCAATACAATGTACTTGCTGGGAACAGACGCGAGTGCTATTTGCACTGTGTATGACAATGGGAGCACAATAGTGACTCTTCATACCAGAAAACACCTCTGGCTCTCAGGACCAGAAACTGCATGTGATTCAACTCCACTTAGGACTGGGAAACAAATGCTAGCTTGCCTTACAAGAAACAAGCTCTGCTTTGGAGAATAGGGCACACTTCTACTCTACTGTGTTTCCTATGGGGTCCTAACAGTGAGCTTGCTCAGAACAAATGAACTGTGCTTCCTACACAAACGGGCCAAATCTAGTTCAATTATGCTTAGGTAACTGACAAGAACAGTAGATCCCCTTCATTCCAGTACACTGTACTTGCTGGGAACAGCTGCCAGTGCTATTTGCACTGTGTATGACAGTGGGAGCTCAATAGTGACTATTCTTACCAGAAAACAACTCTTGCTCGTAGGACCAGAAACTGCATGTGATTCAACTCCATTTAGGTCTGGGAAGCAAACGCTAGCTTGCCTTACAAGAAACACACTCTGCTTTTGAGAAAAGATGACTCTTCTACTCCTCTGTGTTTCCTATAGGGCCAGAACAGTGAGCTTGCTCAGAACAAAAGAAATGTGCTTCCTACACACACGGGCCATATCTAGTTCAACTCTGCTTAGGAACCTGACAAGAACAGTAGATCCTCTTCAGTCCAATACACTGTACATGCTGGGAACAAATGCCAGTGCTATTTGCCCTGTGTATGACAATGGGATCGCAATAGTGACTCTTCTTACCAGAAAAAACTCTTGCTTGTAGGACCAGAAACTGCATGTGATTCAAATCCATTTAGGCCTGGGAAACAAACGCTAGCTCACCTTACAAGAAACACACTCTGCTTTTGAGAAAAGAGCACTCTGCTACTCTACTGTGTTTCCTATAGGGCCAAAACAGTGAGCTTTCTCAGAACAAAAGAACTGTGCTTCCTACACACACGGGCCATATCTAGTTCAACTCTGCTTAGGAAACTGACGAGAACAGTAGCTCCTCTTCAGTCCAATACACTGTACTTGCTGGGAACAGATGCGAGTGTTATTTGCATGGTGTACGGCAGTGGGAGCACAATAGTGACTCTTCTTACCAGAAAACAACTCTTGCTCTTAGTACCAGTAACTGCATGAGATTCAACACCACTTAGGACTGGGAAACAAACGCTAGCTCGCCTTACAAGAAACACACTCTGCTTTGAGATAAGAGCACTCTTCTACTCTACTGTGTTTCCTATGGGGTCCGAACAGTGAGCTTGCTCAGAACAAAAGAACTGTGCTTCCTATACACACGGGCGATATCTAGTTCAACTCTGCTTAGGAACCTGACTGAACAGTAGATCCTCTTCAGTCCAATACACTGTACATGCTGGGAACAAATGCCAGTGCTATTTGCCCTGTGTATGAAAATGGGATCGCAATAGTGACTCTTCTTACCAGAAAAAACTCTTGCTTGTAGGACCAGAAACTGCATGTGATTCAAATCCATTTAGGACAGGGAAACAAACGCTAGCTCGCCTTACAAGAAACACACTCTGCTTTTGAGAAAAGAGTACTCTTCTACTCTACTGTGTTTCCTATAGGGCCAGAGCAGTGAGCTTGCTCAGAACAAAAGAACTGTGCTTCCTACACACACGGGCCATATCTAGTTCAACTCTGCATCGGAAACTGACAAGAACAGTAGATCCTCTTCAGTCCAATACACTGTACATGCTGAAAACAGACGCCTGTGCTATTTGCCCTGTGTATGACAATGGGAGCGCTATAGTGACTCTTCTTACCAGAAAACAACTCTTGCTCGTAGGACCAGAAACTGCATGTGATTCAACTCCATTTAGGTCTGGGAAGCAAACGCTAGCTCGTCTTACAAGAAACACACTATGCTTTTGAGGAAAGAGCACTCTTCTACTCTACTGTGTTTTCTATGGGGTCCGAACAGTGAGCTTGCTCAGAACAAAAGAACTGTGCTTCCTACGCACACGGGCCATATGTAGTTCAACTCTGCTTAGGAAACTGTCAAGAACAGTAGCTCCTCTTCAGTCCAATACACTGTACTTGCTGGGAACATACGCCTGTGCTATTTGCACTGTGAATGTCAATGGGAGCACAATAGTGACTTTCCTTACCAGAAAACAACTCTTGCTCGTAGGACCAAAAACTGCATGTGATTCAACTCCATTTAGGACTGGGAAACAAACGCTAGATCGCCTTACAAGAAACACACTCTGCTTTTGAGAAAAGAGCACTCTTCTACTCTACTGTGTTTCCAAAAGGGCCAGAACTGTGAGCTTGCTCAGAACAAAAGAACTGTGCTTCCTACACACACGGGCCATGTCTAGTTCAACTCTGCTTAGGAAACTAACGAGAACAGTAGCTACTCTACAGTCCAATACAATGTACTTGCTGGGAACAGACGCGAGTGCTATTTGCACTGTGTATGACAATGGGAGCACAATAGTGACTCTTCATACCAGAAAACACCTCTGGCTCTTAGGACCAGAAACTGCATGTGATTCAACTCCACTTAGGACTGGGAAACAAATGCTAGCTTGCCTTACAAGAAACAAGCTCTGCTTTTGAGAATAGGGCACACTTCTACTCTACTGTGTTTCCTATGGGGTCTGAACAGTGAACTTGCTCAGAACAAAAGAACTGTGCTTCCTACACAAACGGGCCAAATCTAGTTCAATTATGCTTAGGCAACTGACAAGAACAGTAGATCCCCTTCATTCCAGTACACTGTACTTGCTGGGAACAGACGCCAGTGCTATTTGCACTGTGTATGACAATGGGAGCTCAATAGTGACTATTCTTACCAGAAAACAACTCTTGCTCGTAGGACCAGAAACTGCATGTGATTCAACTCCATTTAGGTCTGGGAAGCAAACGCTAGCTTGCCTTACAAGAAACACACTCTGCTTTTGAGAAAAGATGACTCTTCTACTCCTCTGTGTTTCCTATAAGGCCAGAACAGTGAGCTTGCTCAGAACAAAAGAAATGTGCTTCCTACACACACGGGCCATATCTAGTTCAACTCTGCTTAGGAACCTGACAAGAACAGTAGATCCTCTTCAGTCCAATACACTGTACATGCTGGGAACAAATGCCAGTGCTATTTGCCCTGTGTATGACAATGGGATCGCAATAGTGACTCTTCTTACCAGAAAAAACTCTTGCTTGTAGGACCAGAAACTGCATGTGATTCAAATCCATTTAGGACTGGGAAACAAACGCTAGCTCGCCTTATATGAAACACACTCTGCTTTTGAGAAAAGAGTACTCTTCTACTCTACTGTGTTTCCTATAGGGCCAGAGCAGTGAGCTTGCTCAGAACAAAAGAACTGTGCTTCCTACACACACGGGCCATATCTAGTTCAACTCAGCATCGGAAACTGACAAGAACAGTAGATCCTCTTCAGTCCAATACACTGTACATGCTGGGAACAGACGCCTGTGCTATTTGCCCTGTGTGTGACAATGGGAGCGCAATAGTGACTCTTCTTACCAGAAAACAACTCTTGCTCGTAGGACCAGAAACTGCATGTGATTCAACTCCATTAAGTCTGGGAAGCAAAAGTTAGCTTGCCTTACAAGAAACACACTCTGCTTTTAGAAAAGAGCACTCTTCTACTCTACTGTGTTTTCTATGGGGTCCGAACAGTGAGCTTGCTCAGAACAAAAGAACTGTGCTTCCTACGCACACGGGCCATATCTAGTTCAACTCTGTTTAGGAAACTGTACAGAAGAGTAGCTCCTCTACAGTCCAATACACTGTACTTGCTGGGAACATACGCGAGTGCTATTTGCACTGTGAATGTCAATGGGAGCACAATAGTGACTTTCCTTACCAGAAAACAACTCTTGCTCGTAGGACCAAAAACTGCATGTGATTCAACTCCATTTAGGACTGGGAAACAAACGCTAGCTCGCCTTACAAGAAACACACTCTGCTTTTGAGAAAAGAGCACTCTTCTACTCTACTGTGTTTCCTATAGGGCCAGAACAGTGAGCTTGCTCAGAACAAAAGAACTGTGCTTCCTACACACACGGGCCATATCTAGTTCAACTCTGCTTAGGAAACTAACGAGAACAGTAGCTCCTCTTCAGTCCAATACACTGTACTTGCTGGGAACAGACGCGAGTGCTATTTGCACTGAGTACAGCAATGGGAGCATAATAGTGACTCTTCATACCAGAAAACACCTCTGGCTCTTAGGACCAGAAACTGCATGTGATTCAACTCCACTTAGGACTGGGAAACAAATGTTAGCTTGCCTTACAAGAAACAAGCTCTGCTTTTGAGAATAGGGCACACTTCTACTCTACTGTGTTTCCTATGGGGTCTGAACAGTGAGCTTGCTCAGAACAAAAGAACTGTGCTTCCTACACACACGGGCCATATCTAGTTCAATTCTGCTTAGGAAACTGACAAGAACAGTAGATCCTCTTCAGTCCAATATGCTGTACATGCTGGGAAAAGACGCCAGTGCTATTTGCCCTGTGTATGACAATGCAAGCACAATAGTGACTCTTCTTACCAGAAAACTACTCTTGCTTGTAGGCCCAGAAACTGAATGTGATTCAACTCCATTCAGGTCTGGGATGCAAACGCTATCTCGCCTTACAAGAAACACACTCTGCTTTTGAGAAAAGAGCACTGAGTTTCCTATGGGGTCCGCACAGTGAGCTAGCTCAGAACAAAAGAGCTGTGCTTCCTATACACACGGGCCATATCTAGTTCAACTCTGCTTAGGACACTGACAAGAACAGTAGCTCCTCTTCAGACCAATACTCTGTACTTGCTGGGAACAGACGTGAGTGCTATTTGTGCTGTGTATGGCAAAGGGAGCACAATAGTGACTTTCCTTACCAGAAAACATGTCTTGCGCGTATGACCAAAAACTGCATGTGATTAAACTCCATTTAGGGGTGGGAAACAAACGCTAGCTCAACTTACAAGAAACACACTCTGCTTTTGAGAAAAGAGCACTCTTCTACTCTACTGTGTTTCCTATAGGGCCAGAACAGTGAGCTTGCTCAGAACAAAAGAACTGTGCTTCCTACACACATGGCCATATCTAGTTCAATTCTGCTTAGGAAACTGACAAGAACAGTAGATCCTCTTCAGTCCAATACACTGTACATGCTGGGAACAGACGCCAGTGCTATTTGCCCTGTGTATGACAATGGGAGGGCAATAGTGACTCTTCTTACCAGAAAACAACTCTTGCTCGTAGGACCAAAAACTGCATGTCATTCAACTCCTTTTAGGACTGGGAAACAAACATTAGCTCGCCTTACAAGAAACACACTCTGCTTTTGAGAAAAGAGCACTCTTCTACTCTACTGTGTTTCCTATGGTGTCCAAACAGTGAGCTTGCTCAGAACAAAAGAACTGTGCTTCCTACACACGGGCCATATCTAGTTCAACTCTGCTTAGGAAACTGACAAGAACAGTAGCTCCTCTTCTGTCCAATACACTGTACTTCCTGGGAGGAGATGCGAGTGCTATTTGCACTGTGTTTGGCAATGGGAGCGCAATAATGACTTTCCTTACCAGAAAACAACTCTTGCGCGTAGGACCAAAAACTGCATGTGATTCAACTCCATTTAGGACTGGGAAAAAAACACTAGCTTGACTTACAAGAAACACACTCTGCTTTTGAGAAAAGAGCACTCTTCTACTCTACTGTATTTCCTATGGGGTCCGAACAGTGAGCTTGCTCAGAACAAAAGAACTGTACTTCCTGCACACATGGCCATATCTAGTTGAATTCTGCTAAGGAAACTGACAAGAACAGTAGATCCTCTTCAGTGCAATACACTGTACATGCTGGGAAAAGAAGCCAGTGCTATTTGCCCTGTTTATGACAATGGGAGCACAATAGTAACTCTTCTTACCAGAAAACAACTCTTGCTCGTAGGAACAGAAACTGCATGTGATTCAACTCCATTTAGGACTTGCAAACAAACACTAGCTCGCCTTACAAGAAACACACTCTGCTTTTGAGAAAAGAGCACTCTGCTACTCTACTGTGTTTCCTATAGGGCCAGAACAGTGAGCTTGCTCAGAACAAAAGAACTGTGCATCCCACACACCAGGGCCATATCTAGTTCAACTCTGCTTAGGAAACTGACGAGAACAGTAGCTCCTCTTCAGTCCAATACACTGTACTTGCTGGGAACAGATGCGAGTGCTATTTGCACTGTGTTTGGCAATGGGAGCGCAATAGTGACTCTTCTTACCAGAAAACAACTCTTTTTCTTAGTACCAGTAACTGCATGTGATTCAACTTAACTTAGGACTGGGAAACAAACGCTAGCTCGCCTTACAAGAAACACACTCTGCTTTTGAGAAAAGAGCACACTTGTACTCTACTGAGTTTCCTATGGGGTCCGAACAGTGAGCTTGCTCAGAACAAAAGAACTGTGCTTCCTATACACACCGGCCATATCTAGTTCAACTCTGCTTAGGAAACTGACAAGAACAGTAGATCCCCTTCAGTCCAATACACTGTACTTGCTGGGAACAGACGCGAGTGCTATTTGCACTGTGTACGGCATTGGGAGCGCAATAGTGACTCTTTTTACCAGAAAACATCTCTTGCTCGTAGGACCAGAAACTGCATGTGATTCAACTCCACTTAGGACTGGGAAACAAATGGTACCTTGCCTTACAAGAAACAAGCTCTGCTTTTGAGAAAAGGGCAAACTTCTACTCTACTGTGTTTTCTATAGGGCCAGAACAGTGGGCTTGCTCAGAACAAAAGAACTGTGCTTCCTACACACACGGGCCATATCTAGTTCAACTCTGCTTAGGAAACTAACGAGAACAGTAGCTCCTCTTCAGTCCAATACACTGTACTTGCTGGGAACAGACGCGAGTGCTATTTGCACTGTGTACAGCACTGGGAGCACAATAGTGACTCTTCCTACCAGAAAACACCTCTGGCTCTTAGGAGCAGAAACTGCATGTGATTCAACTCCACTTAGGACTGGGAAACAAACGCTAGCTTGCCTTACAAGAAACAAGCTCTGCTTTTGATAATAGGGCACACTTCTACTCTACTGTGTTTCCTATGGGGTCCGAACAGTGAGCTTGCTCAGAACAAAAGAACTGTGCTTCCTACACACACGGGCCATATCTAGTTCAATTATGCTTAGGCAACTGACAAGAACAGTAGATTCCGTTCAGTCCAATACACTGTACTTGCTGGGAACAGACGCCAGTGCTATTTGCACTGTGTATGACAATGGGAGCGCAATAGTGACTCTTCTTACCAGAAAACAACTCTTGCTCGTAGGACCAGAAACTGCATGTAATTCAACTCCATTTAGGTCTGGGAAGCAAACGCTAGCTTGCCTTACAAGAAACACACTCTGATTTGAGAAAAGATGACTCTTCTACTCCTCTGTGTTTCCTATAGGGCCAGAACAGTGAGCTTGCAAAGAACAAAGAAATGTGCTTCATACACACACGGGCCATATCTAGTTCAACTCTGCTTAGGAACCTAAGAAGAACAGTAGATCCTCCTCAGTCCAATACACTGTACATGCTGGGAACAAATGCCAGTGCTATTTGCCCTGTGTATGACAATGGGAGCGCAATAGTGACTCTTCTTACCAAAAAAAAACTCTACTCGTAGGAGCAGAAACTGCATGTGTTTCAACTTCATTTACGACTGGGAAACAAAAGCTAGCTCGCCTTACAAGAAACACACTCTGCTTTTGAGAAAAGATGACTCTTCTACTACACTGTGTTTCCTATGGGGTCCGAACAGTGAGCTTGCTCAGAACAAATGAACTATGCTTCCTACACACACGGGCCATATCTAGTTCAACTCTGCTTAGGAACCTGACAAGAACAGTAGATCCTCTTCAGTCCAATACTCTGTACATGCTGGGAACAAATGCCAGTGCTATTTGCCCTGTGTATGACAATGGGATCGCAATTGTTACTCTTCTTACCAGAAAAAACTCTTGCTTGTAGGACCAGAAACTGCATGTGATTCAAATCCATTTAGGACTGGGAAACAAATGCTAGCTCGCCTTACTAGAAACACACTCTGCTTTTGAGAAAAGAGTACTCTTCTACTCTACTGTGTTTGCTATAGGGCCAGAACAGTGAGCTTGCTCAGAACAAAAGAACTGTGCTTCCTACACACACGGGCCATATCTAGTTCAACTCTGCATCGGAAACTGACAAGAACAGTAGATCCTCTTCAGTCCAATACACTGTACATGCTGGGAAAAGACTCCAGTGCTATTTGCCCTGTGTATGACAATGCGAGCGCAATAGTGACTCTTCTTACCAGAAAACAACTCTTGCTTGTAGGCCCAGAAACTGCATGTGATTCAACTCCATTTAGGTCTTGAAAGCAAACGCTATCTCCCTTACAACTAACACACTCTGCTTTTGAGAAAAGAACACTGAGTTTCCTATGGGGTCCGCACAGTGAGCTTGCTGAGAACAAAAGAACTGTGCTTCCTACACACACTGGCCATATCTAGTTCAACTCTGCTTAGGAACCTGACTAGAACATTAGCTCCTCTTCAGTCCAATACACTGTACATGCTGGGAACAGATGCCAGTGCTATTTGCACTGTGTATGACAATGGGAGCACAATAGTGACTCTTCTAACCAGAAAACAACTCTTGCTCGTAGGACCAGAAACTGCATGTGTATTTCAACTCCATTTAAAACTGGGAAACAAACGGTAGCTCGCCTTACAAGAAACACACTCTGCTTTTGAGAAAAGAACACTCTTCTCTCTACTGTGTTTCCTATGGGGTTAGAACAGTGAGCTTGCTCAGAACAAAAGAACTGTGCTTCCTACACACACGGGCCATATCTAGTTCAACTCTGCTTAGGAAACTGACAAGAATAGTAGCTCCTCTTCAGTCCAATACACTGTAATTGATTGGAACAGACGCAAGTGTTATTTGCACTGTGTATGGCAATGGGAGCGCAATAGTGACTCTTCTTACCAAAAAATAACTATACTCGTAGGACCGGAAACTGCATGTGATTCAAATTCATTTACGACTGGGAAACAAAAGCTAGCTCGCCTAACAAGAAACACACTCTGCTTTTGAGAAATAGCACTCTTCTTTCTACTATGTGTCCTATGGGTTCCGAACCGTGAGCTTGCTCAGAACAAAAGAACTGTGCTTCCTACACACACGGCCCATATCTAGTTCAACTCTGCTTAGGAAACTGACAAGAACAGTAGCTCCTCTTCAGTCCAATACACTGTACTTGCTGGGAACAGATGCGAGCGCTATTTGCACTGTGTTTGGCAATGGGAGCGCAATAGTGACTTTCGTTACCAGAAAACAACTCTTGCGTAGGACCAAAAACTTCATGTGATTCAACTCCATTTAGGACTGGGAAACAAACGCTAGCTTGCCTTACAAGAAACACACTCTGCTTTTGAGATAAGAGCACTCTTCTACTCAACTGTGTTTCCTATAGGGCCAGAACAGTGAGCTTGCTCAGAACAAAAGAACTGTGCTTCCTACACACACGGGCCATATCTAGTTCAACTCTGCTTAGGAAACTGACAAGAACAGTAGCTCCTCTTCAGTCCAATACACTGTACTTGCTGGGAACAGACGCGAGTGCTATTTGCACTGTGTACAGCAATGGGAGCACAATAGTGACTCTTCTTACCAGAAAACAACTATGGCTCTGAGGACCAGAAACTGCATGTGATTCAACTCCACTTAGGACTGGGAAACAAACGCTAGCTTGCCTTCCAAGAAACAAGCTCTGCTTTTGAGAAAAGGGCACACTTCTACTCTAGTGTGTTTTCTATGGGGTCCGAAAAGTGAGCTTGCTCAGAACAAAAGAACTGTGCTTCCTACTCACACGGGCCATATCTTGTTCAATTATGCTTAGGAAACTGACAAGAACAGTAGATCCCCATCAGTACAATACACTGTAATGGCTGGGAACAGACACCAGTGCTATTTGCACTGTGTATGACAATGGGAGCGCAATAGTGACTCTTCTTACCACAAAACAACTCTTGCTCCTAGGACCAGAAACTGCATGGGATTCAACTCCATTTACGACTAGGAAACAAACGCTAGCTTGCCTTACAAGAAACACACTCTGCTTTTAAGAAAAGATGACTCTTCTACTCTATTGTGTTTCCTATAGGGCCAGAACAGTGAGCTTGCTCACAACAAAAGAAATGTGCTTCATACACACACGGTCCATATCTAGTTCAACTCTGCATCGGAAACTGACAAGAACAGTAGATCCTCTTCAGTACAATACACTGTACATGCTGCGAAAAGACGCCAGGGATATTTGCCCTGTGTATGACAATGGGAGCACAATAGTGACTCTTCTTACCAGAAAACAACTCTTGCGCGTAGGACCAGAAACTGCATGGGATTCAACTCCATTTAGGTCTGGGAAGCAAACGCTAGCTCGCCTTACAAGAAACACACTCTGCTTTTGAGAAATGAGCACTCTTCTACTCTACTGTGTTTCCTATGGGGTCCGAACAGTGAGCTTGCTCAGAACAAAAGAACTGTGCTTCCTATACACAGGGCCATATGTAGTTCAACTCTGCTTAGGAAACAGACAAGAACAGTAGCTCCTCTTCAGTCCAATACACTGTATTTGCTGGGAACAGACGCGAGTGCTATTTGCACTGTGTATGGCAATGGGAGCGCAATAGTGACTTTCCTTACCAGAAACCAACTCTTGCTCGTAGGAACAGAAACTGCATGTGATTCAACTCCATTTAAGACTGGGAAACAAACGCTAGCTCGCCTTACAAGAAACACACACTGCTTTTGAGGAAAGAGCACTCTTCTACTCTACTGTGTTTCCTATAGGGCCAGAACAGTGAGCTTGCTGAGTACAAAAGAACTGTGCTTCCTACACACATGGGCCATATCTAGTTCAACTCTGCTTAGGAACCTGACAAGAACAGTGGATCCTCTTCAGTCCAATACACTGTACATGCTGAGAACAGAGGCCAGTACAATTTGCCCTGTGTATGACAATGGGAACGCAATAGTGACTCTTATTACCAGAAAAAACTCTTGCTCGTAGGACCAGAAACTGCATGTGATTCAACTCCATTTAGGACAGGGAAACAAACGCTACCTCGCCTTACAAGAAACACACTCTGCTTTTGAGAAAAGAGCACTCTTCTACTCTACTGTGTTTCCTATAGGGCTAGAACAGTGAGCTTGCTCAGAACAAAACAACTGTGCCTCCTACACACACGGGCCATATCTAGTTTAACTCTGCTTAGGAAACTGACAAGAACAGTAGCTCCTCTTCAGTCCAATACACTGTACTTGCTGGGAACAGACGCAAGTGCTATTTGCACTGTGTATGTCAAAGGGAGCGCAATAGTGACTTTCCATACCAGAAAACAACTCTAATTCATAGGACCAAAAACTGCATGTTATTCAACTCCATTTAAGACTGGGAAACAAACGCTAGCTCGCCTTACAAGAAACAAGCTCTGCTTTTGAGAAAAGGGCATACTTCTACTCTACTGTGTTTCCTATGGGGTCCGAACATTGAGCTTGCTCAGAACAAAAGAACTGTGCTTCCTACACACACGGGCCATATCTAGTTCAATTATGCTTAGGAAACTGACAAGAACAGTAGATCCCCTTTAGTCCAATACACTGTACTTGCTGGAAACAGACGCCAGTGTTATTTGCACTGTGTATGACAATGGGAGCGCAATAGTGACTCTTCTTACCACAAAACAACTCTTGCTCCTAGGACCAGAAACTGCATGGGATTCAACCCCATTTACGACTGGGAAACAAACGCTAGCTTGCCTTACAAGAAACACACTCTGCTTTTAAGAAAAGATGACTCTTCTCCTCTACTGTGTTTCCTATAGGGCCAGAACAGTGAGCTTGCTCAGAACAAAAGAAATGTGCTTCATACACACATGGGCCATATCTAGTTCAACTCTGCTTAGGTACCTGACAAGAACAGTAGATCATCTTCAGTCCAATACTCTGTACATGCTGGGTACAAATGACAGTACTATTTGCCCTGTGTAAGGCAATGGGAGCGCAATAGTGACTCTTCTTACCAGAAAAAACTCTTGCTTGTAGGACCAGAAACTGCATGTGATTCAAATCCATTTAGGAATGGAAACAAACGCTCACTCGCCTTACAAGAAACACACTTTGCTTTTGAGAAAAGAGTACTCTTCTACTCTACTGTGTTTCCTATAGGGCCAGAACAGTGAGCTTGCTCAGAACCAAAGAACTGTGCTTCCTAAACACACGGGCCATATCTAGTTTAACTCTGCATTGGAAACTGACAAGAACAGTAGATCCTCTTCAGTCCAATACACTGTACATGCTGGGAAAAGACCCAGGGCTATTTGCCCTGTTTATGACTATGGGAGCGCAATATTGACTCTTCTTACCAGAAAACAACTCTTGCTCGTTGGACCAGAAACTGCATGTGATTCAACTCCATTTAGGGCTTGGAAGCAAATGCTAGCTCACCTTACAAGAAACACACTCTGCTTTTGAGAAAAGAGCACTCTTCTACTCTACTGTGTTTCCTATGGGGTCCAAACAGTGAGCTTGCTCAGAACAAAAGAACTGTGCTTCCTATACACACGGGCCATATCTAGTTCAACTCTGCTTAGGAAACTGACAAGAACCGTAGCTCCTCTTCAGTCCAATACACTGTACTTGCTGGAAACAGACGCAAGTGCGATTTGTACTGTGTATGGCAATGGGAGCACAATAGTGACTCTTCTTACCAAAAAATAACTCTACTCATAGGACCAGAAACTGCATGTGATTCAAATACATTTAGGACTTGGAAACAAAAGTTAGCTCGCCTTACAAGAAACACACTCTGCTTTTGAGAAAAGAGCACTCTTCTTCTCTACTATGTGTCCTATGGCTTCCGAACAGTGAGCTTCCTCAGAACAAAAGAACTGTGCTTCCTATGCACACGGGTCATATCTAGTTCAACTCTGCTTAGGAAACTGACAAGAACAGTAGCTCCTCTTCAGTCCAATACACTGTACTTGATGGGAACAGACGCAAGTGCTATTTGCACTGTGTATGTCAATGGGAACGCAACAGTGACTTTCCTTACCAGAAAACAACCCTTGCTCGTAGGACCAGAAACTGCATGTGATTCAACTCCATTTAGGACTGGAAAACAAACGCTAGCTCGCCTTACAAGAAACACACTCTGCTTTTGAGAAAAGAGCACTCTTCTACTCTACTGTGTTTCCTATAGGGCCAGAACAGTGAGCTTGCTCAGAAAAAAAGAACTGTGCTTCCTACACACACGGGCAATATCTAGTTCAACTCTGCATTGGAAACTGACAAGAACAGTAGATCCTCTTCAGTCCAATACACTGTACATGCAGGGAAAGGACGCCAGGGCTATTTGCCCTGTGTATGACAATGGGAGCATAATAGTGACTCTTCTTACCAGAAAACCACTCTTGCTCGTTGGACCAAAAACTGCATGTGATTCAACTCCATTTAGGTCTGGGAAGCAAACGCTAGCTCACCTTACAAGAAACACACTCTGCTTTTGAGAAAAGAGCACTCTTCTACTCTACTGTGTTTCCTATGGGGTCCGAACAGTGAGTTTGCTGAGAACAAAAGAACTGTGCTTCCTACACACACGGGCCATATCTAGTTCAACTCTGCAGAGGAAACTTACAAGAACAGTAGATCCTCTTCAGTCCAATAAACTGTAAATGCTGGGAACAGACACCAGTGCTATTTGCCCTGTGTATGACAATGGGAGCGCAATAGTGACTTTCTTTACCAGAAAACAACTCTTGCACTTACGTCCAGAAAATGCATGTGATTCAACTCCATTTAGGACTGGAAACAAATGCTAGCTCGCCTTACAAGAAACACACTCTGCTTTTGAGAAAAGAGCACTCTTCTACTCTACTGTGTTTCCTATAGGGCCAGAAAGTGAGCTTGCTCAGAACAACAGAACTGTGCTTCCTATACACACGGGCCATATCTAGTTCAACTCTGCTCAGGAAACTGACAAGAACAGTATCTCCTCTTCAGTCCAATACACTGTACTTGATTGGAAAAGACGCAAGTGCTATTTGCACTGTGTATGGCAATGGGAGCGCAAGAGTGACTCTTCTTACCTAAAAACAACTCTACTCATAGGACCAGAAACTGCATGTGAATCAACTTCATTTACGACTGGGAAACAAAAGCTAGCTCACCTTACAAGAAACACACTCTGCTTTTGAGAAAAGAGCACTCT
Organism: Peromyscus eremicus; assembly: GCF_949786415.1. NCBI lineage: Eukaryota > Metazoa > Chordata > Mammalia > Rodentia > Cricetidae > Peromyscus > Peromyscus eremicus. The sequence continues at coordinate 41,383 of NW_026735379.1, forward strand.
TCTACTCTACTGTGTTTCCTATGGGGTCCGAACAGTGAGTTTGCTCAGAACAAAAGAACTGTGCTTCCTACACACACGGGCCATATCTAGTTCAACTCTGCAGAGGAAACTGACAAGAACAGTAGATCCTCTTCAGTCCAATAAACTGTAAATGCTGGGAACAGACACCAGTGCTATTTGCCCTGTGTATGACAATGGGAGCGCAATAGCGACTTTCTTTACCAGAAAACAACTCTTGCTCTTACGTCCAGAAAATGCATGTGATTCAACTCCATTTAGGACTGGAAACAAACGCTAGCTCGCCTTACAAGAAACACACTCTGCTTTTGAGAAAAGAGCACTCTTCTACTCTACTGTGTTTCCTATAGGGCCAGAAAGTGAGCTTGCTCAGAACAACAGAACTGTGCTTCCTATACACACGGGCCATATCTAGTTCAACTCTGCTCAGGAAACTGACAAGAACAGTATCTCCTCTTCAGTCCAATACACTGTACTTGATTGGAAAAGACGCAAGTGCTATTTGCACTGTGTATGGCAATGGGAGCGCAAGAGTGACTCTTCTTACCTAAAAACAACTCTAATCATAGGACCAGAAACTGCATGTGAATCAACTTCATTTACGACTGGGAAACAAAAGCTAGCTCACCTTACAAGAAACACACTCTGCTTTTGAGAAAAGAGTACTCTTCTACTCTACTGTGTTTCCTATGAGGTCCGAACAGTTAGCTTGCTCAGAACAAATGAACTGTGCTTCCTACACACACGACCATATCTAGTTCAAGTCTGCTTAGGAAACTGACAAGAACAGTAGCTCCTGTTCAATCCAATACACTGTACTGGCTGAGAGCAAACGCGAGTGCTATTTGCACTGTGTATGGCAATGGGAGCGCAATAGTGACTCTTCTTACCAGAAAACAACTCTTGCTCTTAGGACCAGAAACTGCATGTGATTCAACTCCATTTAGGACTGGGAAGCAAAGGCTAGGTCGCCTTACACTAAACACACTTGGCTTTTGAGAAAAGAGCACTCTTCTACTCTACTGTGTTTCCTATGGGGTCCGAACAGTGAGCTTGCTCAGAACAAAAGAACTGTGCTTCGCACACACACGGGCCATATCTAGTTCAATTCTGCTTAGGAAACGGACAAGAACAGTAGCTCCTCTTCAGTCCAATACACTGTATTTGCTGGGAACAGACGCGAGTGCTATTTGCACTGTGTATGGCAATGGGAGCGCAATAGTGACTTTCCTTACCAGAAACCAACTCTTGCTCGTAGGAACGGAAACTGCATGTGATTCAACTCCATTTAAGACTGGGAAACAAACGCTAGCTCGCCTTACAAAAAACACACTCTGCTTTTGAGGAAAGAGCACTCTTCTACTCTACTGTGTTTCCTATAGGGCCAGAACAGTGAGCTTGCTGAGTACAAAAGAACTGTGCTTCCTACACACATGGTCCATATCTAGTTCAACTCTGCTTAGGAACCTGACAAGAACAGTGGATCCTCTTCAGTCCAATACACTGTACATGCTGAGAACAGAGGCCAGTGCTATTTGCGCTGTGTATGACAATGGGAGCGCAATAGTGACTCTTATTACCAGAAAAAACTCTTGCTCGTAGGACCAAAAACTGCATTGATTCAACTCCATTTAGGACTGGGAAATAAACGGTAGCTTGCCTTACAAGAAACACACTCTGCTTTTGAGAAAAGAGCACTCTTCTCTCTACTGTGTTTCCTATGGGGTTCGAACAGTGAGCTTGCTCAAAACAAAAGAACTGTGCTTCCTACACACCCGGGCCTTATCTAGTTCAACTTTGCTTAGGAAACTGACATGAACAATAGCTCCTCCTCAGACCAATACACTGTACTTGCTGGAAACAGACGCGAGTGTTATTTGTACTATGTATAGCAATGGGAGCGCAATAGTGACTCTTCTTACCAGAAAACAATTCTTGCTCGTAGGACCAAAAACTGCATTTGATTCAACTCCATTTAGGACTGGGAAATAAACGGTAGCTCGCCTTACAAGAAACACACTCTGCTTTTGAGAAAAGAGCACTCTTCTCTCTACTGTGTTTCCTATGGGGTTCGAACAGTGAGCTTGCTCAGAACAAAAGAACTGTGCTTCCTACACACACGGGCCTTATCTAGTTCAACTTTGCTTAGGAAACTGACATGAACAGTAGCTCCTCTTCAGACCAATACACTGTACTTGCTGGAAACAGACGCGAGTGTTATTTGTACTATGTATAGCAATGGGAGCGCAATAGTTACTCTTCTTACCAGAAAACAATTCTTGCTCGTAGGACCTAAAACTGCATTTGATTCAACTCCTTTTAGGACTGGGAAACAAACGCTAGCTCGCCTTTACAAGAAATACACTCTGCTTTTGAGAAAAGAGCACTCTTCTACTCTACTGTGTTTTCTATGGGGTCCGAACAGTGAGCTTGCTGAGAACAAAAGAACTGTGCTTCCTACACACACAGGCCATATCTAGTTCAACTCTGCTTAGGAAACTGACAAGAACAGTAGCTCCTCTTCAGTCCAATACACTGTACTTGCTGGGAACAGACGAGAGGGCTATTTGCACTATGTATGGCAAAGGGAGCGCAATAGTCACTCTTCTTACCAGAAAACAACTCTTGCTCGTAGGACCAAAAACTGCATTTGATTCAACTCCATTTAGGACTGGGAAACAAACGCTAGCTCGCCTTACAAGAAACACACTCTGCTTTTGAGAAAAGAGCACTCTTCTACTCTACTGTGTTTCCTATGGGGTCCGAACAGTGAGCTTGCTAAGAACAAAAGAACTGTGCTTCCTACACACACGGATCATATCTAGTTCAACTCTGTTTAGGAAACTGAAAAGAACTGTAGATCCTCTTCAGTCGAAAACTCTGTACATGCTGGGTACAGACGCCAGTGCTATTTGCACTGTGTATGGCAATAGGAGCGCAATAGTGACTCTTCTTACCAGAAAACATCCCTTGCTCATAGTACCAGAAACTGCATGTGATTCAACTCCATTTAGGACTGGAAAACAAACGCTAGCTCGCCTTACAAGAAACACACTCTGCTTTTGAGAAAAGAGCACTCTTCTACTCTACTGTGTTTCCTATGGGGTCCAAAGAGTGAGCTTGCTCAGAACAAAAGAACTGTGCTTCCTACACACACACACGGGCCATATCTAGTTCAATTCTGCTTAGCAAACTGACAAGAACTGTAGCTCCTCTTCAGTCCATTACACTGTACTTGCTGGGAAGAGACGCGAGGGCTATTTGCATTGTGTATGGCAAAGGGAGCACAATAGTGACTCTTCTTACCAGAAAACAACTCTTGCTCGTAGGACCAGAAACTGCACGTGTATTTCAACTCCATTTAGGACTGGGAAACAAACGCTATCTGGCCTTTAAGAAACACACTCTGCTTTTGAGAAAAATGCACTCTTCTACCCTACTGTGTTTCCTAAGAGGTTCGAAATGTGAGCTTGCTCAAAACAAAAGAACTGTGCTTCCTACACACACGGGCCATATCTTGTTCAATTCTGCTTAGGAACCTGACAAGAACAGTAGAACCTCTTCAGTCCAATAGACTGTACATGCTAGGAACAGACGCCAGAGCTATTTGCCCTGTGTGTGACAATGGGAGCACAATAGTGACTCTTCTTACCAGAAAACAACTCTTGCTCATATTACCATAAACTGCATGTGATTCAACTCCATTTAGGACTGGGAAGCAAACGCTAGCTCGCCTTACAAGAAACACACTCTGCTTTTGAGGAAAGAGCACTCTTCTACTCTACTGTGTTTCCTATATTGCCAGAACAGAGAGCTTGCTGAGTACAAAAGAACTGTGCTTCCTACACACATGGGCCATATCTAGTTCAACTCTGCTTAGGAACCTGACAAGAACAGTAGATCCTCTTCAGTCTTATACACTGTACATGCTGGGTACAGACGCCAGTGCTATTTGTACTGTGTATGGCAAAGGGAGCACAATAGTGACTCTTCTTACCAAAAAACAACTCTTGCTCGTAGAACCAAAAACTGCATTTGATTCAACTCCATTTAGGACTGGGAAACAAAAGCTAGCTTGCCTTACAAGAAACACACTCTGCTTTTGAGAAAAGAGCACTCTTCTACTCTACTGTGTTTCCTATGGGGTCCGAACAGTGAGCTTGCTCAGAACAAAAGAACTGTGCTTCCTACACACACGGGCCATATCTAGTTCAACTCTGCTTAGGAAACTGAAAAGAACAGTAGATCCTCTTCAGTCGAATACGCTGTACATCCTGGGTACAGACGCCAGTGCTATTTGCACTGTGTATGGCAATGGGAGCGCAATAGTGACTCTTCTTACCAGAAAACAACTCTTGCTCGTAGGACCAGAAACTGCATGTGATTCAACTCCATTTAGGATTGGGAAACAAACGCTAGCTCGCCTTACAAGAAACACACTCTGCTTTTGAGAAAAGAGCACTCTTCTACTCTACTGTGTTTCCTATGAGGTCCAACAGTGAGCTTGCACAGAACAAAAGAACTGTGCTTCCTACACACACGGGCCATATCTAGTTCAATTCTGCTTAGGAAACTGACAAGAACAGTAGCTCGTCTTCAGTCCAATACACTGTACTTGCTGGGAACAGATGCGAGTGCTATTTGCACTGTGTATGGCAATGGGAGCACAATAGTTACTTTCCTTACCAGAAAACAACTCTTGCTCATAGGAACGGAAACTGCATGTGATTCAACTCCATTTAGGACTGGGAAACAAACGCTAGCTCGCCTTACAAGAAACACACTCTGCTTTTGAGGAAAGAGCACTCTTCTACTCTACTGTGTTTCCTATAGGGCCAGAACCGTGAGCTTGCTGAGTACAAAAGAACTGTGCTTCCTACACACATGGGCCATATCTAGTTCAACTCTGCTTAGGAACCTGAGAAGAGCAGTAGATCCTCTTCAGTCCAATACACTGTACATGCTGAGAACAGAGGCCAGTGCTATTTTCCCTGTGTATGACAATGGGAGCGCAATAGTGACTCTTATTACCAGAAAAAACTCTTGCTCGTAGGACCAGAAACTGCATGTGATTCAACTCCATTTAGGACTGGGAAACAAACGCTAGCTCACCTTACAAGAAACACACTCTGCTTTTGAGAAAAAATGCACTCTTCTACTCTACTGTGTTTCCTAAGGGGTTCGAAATGTGTGCTTGCTGAGAACAAAAGAACTGTGCTTCCTACACACACGGGCCATATCTTGTTCAATTCTGCTTAGGAAACTGACAAGAAAAGTAGAACCTCTTCAGTCCAATAGACTGTACATGCTAGGAACAGACGCCAGTGCTATTTGCCCTGTGTGTGACAATGGGAGCACAATAGTGACTCTTCTTACCAGAAAACAACTCTTGCTCGTATGACCAGAAACTGCATGAGATTCAACACCATTTAGGACTGTGAAACAAACGCTAGCTCGCCTTACAAGAAACACACTCTGCTTTTGAGGAAAGAGAACTCTTCTACTCTACTGTGTTTCCTATAGGGCCAGAACAGTGAGCTTGCTGAGTACAAAAGAACTGCGCTTCCTACACACATGGGCCATATCTAGTTCAACTCTGCTTAGGAACCTGACAAGAACAGTAGATCCTCTTCAGTCCAATACACTGTACATGCTGTGTACAGACGCCAGTGCTATTTGTACTGTGTAAGGCAATGGGACCGCAATAGTGACTCTTCTTACCAGAAAACAACTCTTGCTCGTAGGACCAGAAACTGCATGTGATTCAACTCCATTTAGGATTGGGAAACAAACGCTAGCTCGCCTTACAAGAAACACACTCTGCTTTTGAGAAAAGAGCACTCTTCTACTCTACTGTGTTTCCTATGGGGTCCAACAGTGAGCTTGCTCAGAACAAAAGAACTGTGCTTCCTACACACACGGGACATATCTAGTTCAATTCTGCTTAGGAAACTGACAAGAACAGTACCTCCTCTTCAGTCCAATACACTGTACTTGCTGGGAACAGACACGAGTGCTATTTAGACTGTGTATGGCAATGGGAGCACAATAGTGACTTTCCTTACCAGAAAAAAACTCTTGCTCATAGGAACGGAAACTGCATGTGATTCAACTCCATTTAGGACTGGGAAACAAACGCTAGCTCACCTTACAAGAAACACACTCTGCTTTTGAGGAAAGAGCACTCTTCTACTCTACTGTGTTTCCTATAGGGCCAGAACCGTGAGCTTGCTGAGTACAAAAGAACTGTGCTTCCTACACACATGGGCCATATCTAGTTCAACTCTGCTTAGGAACCTGAGAAGAACAGTAGATCCTCTTCAGTCTAATACACTGTACATGCTGAGAACAGAGGCCAGTGCTATTTGCCCTGTGTATGACAACGGGAGCGCAATAGTGACTCTTATTACCAGAAAAAACTCTTGCTCGTAGGACCAGAAACTGCATGTGATTCAACTCCATTTAGGACTGGAAAACAAACGCTAGCTCACCTTACAAGAAACACACTCTGCTTTTGAGAAAAGAGCACTCTTCTACTCTACTGTGTTTCCTATAGTGCCAGAACAGAGAGCTTGCTGAGTACAAAAGAACTGTGCTTCCTACACACATGGGCCATATCTAGTTCAACTCTGCTTAGGAACCTGACAAGAACAGTAGATCCTCTTCAGTCCAATACACTGTACTTGCTGGGTACAGACGCAAGTGCTATTTGTACTGTGTATGGCAATGGGAGCACAATAGTGACTCTTCTTAGCAAAAAACAACTCTTGCTCGTATGACCAGAAACTGCATGTGATTCAACTCCATTTAGGATGGGGAAACAAACGCTAGCTTGCCTTACAAGAAACACACTCTGCTTTGACAAAAGAGCACTCTTCTACTCTACTGTGTTTCCTATGGGGTCCAACAGTGAGCTTGCTCAGAACAAAAGAACTGTGCTTCCTACACACACGGGCCATACCTAGTTCAACTCTGCTTCGGAAACTGACAAGAACAGTAGCTCCTCTTCAGTCCAATACACTGTACTTGCTGGGAACAGACGCGAGTGCTATTTGCACTGTGTATGGCAATGGGAGCACAATAGTGACTCTTCTTACCAGAAAAAACTCTTGCTCGTAGGACCAGAAACTGCATGGGATTCAACTCCATTTAGGACTTCGAAACAAATGCTAGCTCGCCTTACAAGAAACACACTCTGCTTTTGAGAAAAGAGCACTCTTCTACTCTACTGTGTTTCCCATGGGGTCCAACAGTGACCTTGCTCAGAACAAAAGAACTGTGCTTCCTACACACACGGGCCATATCTAGTTCAATTCTGCTTAGGAAACTGACAAGAACAGTAGCTCCTCTTCAGTCCAATACACTGTACTTGCTGGGAACAGACGCGAGTGCTATTTGCACTGTGTATGGCAATGGGAGCACAATAGTGACTTTTCTTACCAGAAAACAACTCTTGCTCGTAGGAATGGAAACTGCATGTGATTCAACTCCATTTAGGACTGGGAAACAAACGCTAGCTCGACTTACAAGAAACACACTCTGCTTTTGAGGAAAGAGCACTCTTCTACTCTACTGTGTTTCCTATGGGGTCCGAACAGTGAGCTTGCTCAGAACAAAAGAACTGTGCTTCCTACACACACGGGCCATATCTAGTTCAAGTCTGCTTAGGAAACTGACAAGAACAGTAGCTCCTATTCATTCCAATACACTGTACCGGCTGAGAGCAAACGCGAGTGCTATTTGCACTGTGTATGGCAATGGGAGCGCAATAGTGACTCTTCTTACCATAAAAAAACTCTTGCTCTTAGGACCAGAAACTGCATGTGATTCAACTCCATTTAGGACTGGGAAGCAAACGCTAGGTCGCCTTACAAGAAACACACTCTGCTTTAGAGAAAAGAGCACTCTTCTACTATACTGTGTTTCCTATGGGGTCCGAACAGTGAGCTTGCTCAGAACAAAAGAACTGTGCTTCCTAAACACATGGGCCATATCTAGTTCAATTCTGCTTAGGAAACTGACAAGAACAGTAGCTCCTCTTCAGTCCAATACACTGTACTTGCTAGGAACAGACGAGAGTGCTATTTGCACTGTGTATGGCAATGGGAGCGCAATAGTGACTTTCCTTACCAGAAACCAAATCTTGCTCGTAGGAACGGAAACTGCATGTGATTCAACTCCATTTAAGACTGGGAAACAAACGGAAGCTCGCCTTACAAGAAACACACTCTGCTTTTGAGGAAAGAGCACTCTTCTACTCTACTGTGTTTCCTATAGCGCCAGAACAGTGAGCTTGCTGAGTACAAAAGAACTGTGCTTCCTACACACATGGGCCATATCTAGTTCAACTCTGCTTAGGAACCTGACAAGAACAGTAGATCCTCTTCAGTCCAATACACTGTACATGCTGAGAACAGAGGCCAGTGCTATTTGCCCTGTGTATGACAATAGGATCGCAATAGTGACTCTTATTACCAGAAAAAACTCTTACTCATAGGACCAGAAACTGCATGTGATTCAACTCGATTTAGGACTGGGAAACAAACGCTAGCTCGCCTTACAAGAAACACACTCTGCTTTTGAGAAAAGAGCACTCTTCTACTCTACTGTGTTTTCTATGGGGTCCGAACAGTGAGCTTGCTGAGAACAAAAGAACTGTGCTTCCTACACACACGGGCCATATCTAGTTCAACTCTGCTTAGGAAACTGACAAGAACAGTAGCTCCTCTTCAGTCCAATACACTGTACTTGCTGGGAACAGACGCGAGTGTTATTTGTACTATGTATGGCAATGGGAGCACAATAGTGACTCTTCTTACCAGAAAACAACTCTTGCTCGTAGGACCAAAAACTGCATTTGATTCAACTCCATTTAGGACTGGGAAACAAAAGCTAGCTTGCCTTACAAGAAACAAACTCTGCTTTTGAGAAAAGAGCACTCTTCTACTCTACTGTGTTTCCTATGGGGTCCGAACAGTGAGCTTGCTCAGAACAAAAGAACTGTGCTTCCTACACACACGGGCCATATCTAGTTCAACTCTGCTTAGGAAACTGAAAAGAACAGTAGATCCTCTTCAGTCGAATACGCTGTACATCCTGGGTACAGACGCCAGTGCTATTTGCACTGTGTATGGCAATGGGAGCGCAATAGTGACTCTTCTTACCAGAAAACAACTCTTGCTCGTAGGACCAGAAACTGCATGTGATTCAACTCCATTTAGTACTGGAAAACAAACGCTAGCTCGCCTTTCAAGAAACACACTCTACTTTTGTAAAAAGAGCACTCTTCTACTCTACTGTGTTTCCTAGGGGGTCCAAACAGTGAGCTTGCTCAGAACAAAAGAACTGTGCTTCCTACACACACGGGCCATATCTAGTTCAATTCTGCTTAGGAAACTGACAAGAACAGTAGCTCCTCTTCAGTCCAATACACTGTACTTGCTGGGAACAGACGCGAGGGCTATTTGCACTGTGTATGGCAAAGGGAGCGCAATAGTGACTCTTCTTATGAGAAAGCAACTCTTGCTCGTAGGACCAGAAACTGCATTTGATTCAACTCCATTTAGGACTGGGAAACAAACGCTAGATCGCCTTACAAGAAACACACTCTGCTTTTGAGAAAAGTGCACTCTTCTACTCTACTGTGTTTTCTATGGGGTCCGAACAGTGACCTTGCTCAGAACAAAAGAACTGTGCTTCCTACACACACGGGCCATATCTAGTTCAACTCGGCTTAGTAAACTGACAAGAACAGTAGCTCCTCTTCAGTCCAATACACTGTACTTGCTGGGAACAGACGGGAGAGCTATTTGCACTGTGTATGGAAATGGGAGCACAATAGTGACTCTGCTTACCAGAAAACAACTCTTGCTCCTAGGACCAGAAACTGCATGGGATTCAACTCCATTTAGGACTGGGAAACAAACGCTAGCTCGACTTACAAGAAACATACTCTGCTTTTGAGAAAAGAGCACTCTTCTACTCTACTGTTTTTCCTATAGGGCCAGAACAGTGAGCTTGCTGAGTACAAAAGAACTGTGCTTCCTACACACATGGGCCATATCTAGTTCAACTCTGCTTAGGAACCTGACAAGAACAGTAGATCCTCTTCAGTCCAATACACTGTACATGCTGGGTACAGACGCCAGTGCTCTTTGTACTGTGTATGGCAATGGGAGCACAATAGTGACTCTTCTTACCAGAAAACAACTCTTGCTGGTAGGACCAGAAACTGCATGTGTATTTCAACTCCATTTAGGATTGGGAAACAAACGCTAGCTCGCCTTACAAGAAACACACTCTGCTTTTGAGAAAAGAGCACTCATCTACTCTACTGTGTTTCCTATGGGGTCCAACAGTGAGCTTGCTCAGAACAAAAGAACTGTGCTTCCTACACACATGGGCCATATCTAGTTGAATTCTGCTTAGGAAACTGACAAGAACGTTAGTTCCTCTTCAGTCCAAAACACTGTACTTGCTGAGAACAGACGCGAGGGCTATTTGCAATGTGTATGGCAAAGGGAGCGCAATAGTGACTCTTCTTACGAGAAAACAACTCTTGCTCGTAGGACCAGAAACTGCATGTGTATTTCAACTCCATTTAGGACTGGGAAACAAACGCTATCTCGCCTTACAAGCAACACACTCTGCTTTTGAGAAAAATGCACTCTTCTACTCTACTGTGTTTCCTATGGGGTTCGAAATGTGAGCTTGCTCAGAACAAAAGAACTGTGCTTCCTAGACACACGGGCCATATCTTGTTCAATTCTGCTTAGGAAACTGACAAGAACAGTAGAACCTCTTCAGTCCAATAGACTGTACATGCTAGGAACAGACGCCAGTGCTATTTGCCCTGTGTGTGACAATGGGAGCACAATAGTGACTCTTCTTACCAGAAAACAACTCTTGTTCGTAGGACCAGAACCTGCATGTGATTCAACACCATTTAGGACTGGGAAACAAACGCTAGCTCGCCTTACAAGAAACACACTCTGCTTTTGAGAAAAGAGCACTCTTATACTCTAGTGTGTTTCCTATGGGGTCCGAACAGTGAGCTTGCTCAGAACAAAAGAACTGTGCTTCCTACACACACGGGCCATATCTAGTTCAATTCTGCTTAGGAAACTGACAAGAACAGTAGATCCTCTTCAGTCCAATACACTGTACATGCTGGGTACAGACGACAGTGCTATTTGCACTGTGTATGGCAATGGGAGCGCAATATTGACTCTTCTTACCAGAAAACAACTTTTGCTCCTAGGACCAGAAACTGCATGGGATTCAACTCCATTGAGGCCTGGGAAACAAACGCTAGCTCGCCTTAGAAGAAACACACTCTGCTTTTGAGAAAAATGCACTCTTCTACTCTACTGTGTTTCCTATATGGCCAGAACAGTGAGCCAGCTGAGAACAAAAGAACTGTGCTTCCTACACACATGGGCCATATCTTGTTCAACTCTGCTTAGGAACCTGACAAGAACAGTAGATCCTCTTCAGTCCAATACACTGTACATGCTGGGTACAGATGCCAGTGCTATTTGTACTGTGTATGGCAATGGGAGCGCAATAGTGACTCTTCTTACCAGAAAACAACTCTTGCTCATAGGACCAGAAACTGCATGTGATTCAACTCCATTTAGGATTGGGAAACAAACGCTAGCTCGCCTTACAAGAAACACACTCTGCTTTTGAGAAAAGAGCACTCTTCTACTCTACTGTGTTTTCTATGGGGTCCGAACAGTGAGCTTGCTGAGAACAAAAGAACTGTGCTTCCTACACACACGGGCCATATCTAGTTCAACTCTGCTTAGGAAACTGACAAGAACAGTAGCTCCTCTTCAGTCCAATACACTGTACTTGCTGGGAACAGACGCGAGTGTTATTTGTACTATGTATGGCAATGGGAGCACAATAGTGACTCTTCTTACCAGAAAACAACTCTTGCTCGTAGGACCAAAAACTGCATTTGATTCAACTCCATTTAGGACTGGGAAACAAAAGCTAGCTTGCCTTACAAGAAACAAACTCTGCTTTTGAGAAAAGAGCACTCTTCTACTTTACTGTGTTTCCTATGGGGTCCGAACAGTGAGCTTGCTCAGAACAAAAGAACTGTGCTTCCTACACACACGGGCCATATCTAGTTCAACTCTGCTTAGGAAACTGAAAAGAACAGTAGATCCTCTTCAGTCGAATACGCTGTACATCCTGGGTACAGACGCCAGTGCTATTTGCACTGTGTATGGCAATGGGAGCGCAATAGTGACTCTTCTTACCAGAAAACAACTCTTGCTCGTAGGACCAGAAACTGCATGTGATTCAACTCCATTTAGGACTGGAAAACAAACGCTAGCTCGCCTTTCAAGAAACACACTCTACTTTTGTAAAAAGAGCACTCTTCTACTCTACTGTGTTTCCTAGGGGGTCCAAACAGTGAGCTTGCTCAGAACAAAAGAACTGTGCTTCCTACACACACGGGCCATATCTAGTTCAATTCTGCTTAGGAAACTGACAAGAACAGTAGCTCCTCTTCAGTCCAATACACTGTACTTGCTGGGAACAGACGCGAGGGCTATTTGCACTGTGTATGGCAAAGGGAGCGCAATAGTGACTCTTCTTATGAGAAAGCAACTCTTGCTCGTAGGACCAGAAACTGCATTTGATTCAACTCCATTTAGGACTGGGAAACAAACGCTAGATCGCCTTACAAGAAACACACTCTGCTTTTGAGAAAAGTGCACTCTTCTACTCTACTGTGTTTTCTATGGGGTCCGAACAGTGACCTTGCTCAGAACAAAAGAACTGTGCTTCCTACACACACGGGCCATATCTAGTTCAACTCGGCTTAGTAAACTGACAAGAACAGTAGCTCCTCTTCAGTCCAATACACTGTACTTGCTGGGAACAGACGGGAGTGCTATTTGCACTGTGTATGGAAATGGGAGCACAATAGTGACTCTGCTTACCAGAAAACAACTCTTGCTCCTAGGACCAGAAACTGCATGTGATTCAACTCCATTTAGGACTGGGAAACAAACGCTAGCTCGACTTACAAGAAACATACTCTGCTTTTGAGAAAAGAGCACTCTTCTACTCTACTGTTTTTCCTATAGAGCCAGAACAGTGAGCTTGCTGAGTACAAAAGAACTGTGCTTCCTACACACATGGGCCATATCTAGTTCAACTCTGCTTAGGAACCTGACAAGAACAGTAGATCCTCTTCAGTCCAATACACTGTACATGCTGGGTACAGACGCCAGTGCTCTTTGTACTGTGTATGGCAATGGGAGCACAATAGTGACTCTTCTTACCAGAAAACAACTCTTGCTGGTAGGACCAGAAACTGCATGTGTATTTCAACTCCATTTAGGATTGGGAAACAAACGCTAGCTCGCCTTACAAGAAACACACTCTGCTTTTGAGAAAAGAGCACTCATCTACTCTACTGTGTTTCCTATGGGGTCCAACAGTGAGCTTGCTCAGAACAAAAGAACTGTGCTTCCTACACACATGGGCCATATCTAGTTGAATTCTGCTTAGGAAACTGACAAGAACGTTAGTTCCTCTTCAGTCCAATACACTGTACTTGCTGGGAACAGACGCGAGGGCTATTTGCAATGTGTATGGCAAAGGGAGCGCAATAGTGACTCTTCTTACGAGAAAACAACTCTTGCTCGTAGGACCAGAAACTGCATGTGTATTTCAACTCCATTTAGGACTGGGAAACAAACGCTATCTCGCCTTACAAGCAACACACTCTGCTTTTGAGAAAAATGCACTCTTCTACTCTACTGTGTTTCCTATGGGGTTCGAAATGTGAGCTTGCTCAGAACAAAAGAACTGTGCTTCCTAGACACACGGGCCATATCTTGTTCAATTCTGCTTAGGAAACTGACAAGAACAGTAGAACCTCTTCAGTCCAATAGACTGTACATGCTAGGAACAGACGCCAGTGCTATTTGCCCTGTGTGTGACAATGGGAGCACAATAGTGACTCTTCTTACCAGAAAACAACTCTTGTTCGTAGGACCAGAACCTGCATGTGATTCAACACCATTTAGGACTGGGAAACAAACGCTAGCTCGCCTTACAAGAAACACACTCTGCTTTTGAGAAAAGAGCACTCTTCTACTCTACTGTGTTTCCTATGGGGTCCGATAAGTGAGCTTGCTCAGAACAAAAGAACTGTGCTTCCTACACACACGGGCCATATCTAGTTCAACTCTGCTTAGGAAACTGACATGAACAGTAGCTCTTCTTCAGACCAATACACTGTACTTGCTGGAAACAGACGCGAGTGTTATTTGTACTATGTATAGCAATGAGAGTGCAATAATGACTCTTCTTACCAGAAAACAACTCTTGCTCGTAGGAACAAAAACTGCATTTGATTCAACTCCATTTAGATCTGGGAAACAAATGCTAGCTTGCCTTACAAGAAACACACTCTGCTTTTGAGAAAAGAGCACTCTTATACTCTAGTGTGTTTCCTATGGGGTCCGAACAGTGAGCTTGCTCAGAACAAAAGAACTGTGCTTCCTACACACACGGGCCATATCTAGTTCAATTCTGCTTAGGAAACTGACAAGAACAGTAGATCCTCTTCAGTCCAATACACTGTACATGCTGGGTACAGACGACAGTGCTATTTGCACTGTGTATGGCAATGGGAGCGCAATATTGACTCTTCTTACCAGAAAACAACTTTTGCTCGTAGGACCAGAAACTGCATGGGATTCAACTCCATTGAGGCCTGGGAAACAAACGCTAGCTCGCCTTAGAAGAAACACACTCTGCTTTTGAGAAAAATGCACTCTTCTACTCTACTGTGTTTCCTATATGGCCAGAACAGTGAGCCAGCTGAGAACAAAAGAACTGTGCTTCCTACACACATGGGCCATATCTTGTTCAACTCTGCTTAGGAACCTGACAAGAACAGTAGATCCTCTTCAGTCCAATACACTGTACATGCTGGGTACAGATGCCAGTGCTATTTGTACTGTGTATGGCAATGGGAGCGCAATAGTGACTCTTCTTACCAGAAAACAACTCTTGCTCATAGGACCAGAAACTGCATGTGATTCAACTCCATTTAGGATTGGGAAACAAACGCTAGCTCGCCTTACAAGAAACACACTCTGCTTTTGAGAAAAGAGCACTCTTCTACTCTACTGTGTTTCCTATAGGGCTAGAACAGTGAGCTTGCTCAGAAAAAAAGAACTGTGCTTCCTACACACACGGGCCATATCTAGTTCAACTCTGCTTAGGAAACTGACATGAACAGTAGCTCCTCTTCAGACCAATACACTGTACTTGCTGGAAACAGACGCGAGTGTTATTTGTACTATGTATAGCAATGAGAGTGCAATAATGACTCTTCTTACCAGAAAACAACTCTTGCTCGTAGGAACAAAAACTGCATTTGATTCAACTCCATTTAGATCTGGGAAACAAACGCTAGCTCGCCTTACAAGAAACACACTCTGCTTTTGAGAAAAGAGCACTCTTCTACTCTACTGTGTTTCCTATGGGGTCCGAACAGTGAGCTTGCTCAGAACAAAAGAACTGTGCTTCCTACACACACGGGCCATATCTAGTTCAATTCTGCTTAGGAAACTGACAAGAACAGTAGATCCTCTTCAGTCCAATACACTGTACATGCTGGGTACAGACGACAGTGCTATTTGCACTGTGTATGGCAATGGGAGCGCAATATTGACTCTTCTTACCAGAAAACAACTTTTGCTCGTAGGACCAGAAACTGCATGGGATTCAACTCCATTGAGGCCTGGGAAACAAACGCTAGCTCGCCTTACAAGAAACACACTCTGCTTTTGAGAAAAATGCACTCTTCTACTCTACTGTGTTTCCTATATGGCCAGAACAGTGAGCCAGCTGAGAACAAAAGATCTGTGCTTCCTACACACATGGGCCATATCTAGTTCAACTCTGCTTAGGAACCTGACAAGAACAGTAGATCCTCTTCAGTCCAATACACTGTACATGCTGGGTACAGATGCCAGTGCTGTTTGTACTGTGTACGGCAATGGGAGCGCAATAGTGACTCTTCTTACCAGAAAACAACTCTTGCTCATAGGACCAGAAACTGCATGTGATTCAACTCCATTTAGGATTGGGAAACAAACGCTAGCTCGCCTTACAAGAAACACACTCTGCTTTTGAGAAAAGAGCACTCTTCTACTCTACTGTGTTTCCTATGGAGTCCAACAGTGAGCTTGCTCAGAACAAAAGAACTGTGCTTCCTACACACACGGGACTTATCTAGTTCAACTTTGGTTAGGAAACTGACATGAACAGTAGCTCCTCTTCAGACCAATATACTGTACTTGCTGGAAACAGATGCGAGTGTTATTTGTACTATGTATGGCAATGGGAGCGCAATAGTGACTCTTCTTACCAGAAAACAACTCTTGCTCGTAGGACCAAAAACTGCATGTGATTCAACTCCATTTAGGACTGGGAAACAAACGCTAGCTCGCCTTACAAGAAACACACTCTGCTTTTGAGAAAAGAGCACTCTTCTACTCTACTGTGTTTCCTATGGGGTCCGATAAGTGAGCTTGCTCAGAACAAAAGAACTGTGCTTCCTACACACACGGGCCATATCTAGTTCAACTCTGCTTAGGAAACTGAAAGGAACAGTAGATCCTCTTCAGTCCAATACGCTGTACATGCTGGGTACAGACGCCAGTGCTATTTGCACTGTGTATGGCAATGGGAGCGCAATAGGGACTCTTCTTACCAGAAAACAACTCTTGCTTGTAGGACCAGAAACTGCATGTGATTCAACTCCGTTTAGGACTGGGAAACAAACGCTAGCTCGCCTTACAAGAAACACACTCTGCTTTTGAGAAAAGAGCACTCTTCTACTCTACTGTGTTTCCTATGGGGTCCAACAATGAGCTTGCTCAGAACAAAAGAACTGTGCTTCCTACACACACGGGCCATATCTAGTTCAATTCTGCTTAGGAAACTGACAAGAACAGTAGCTCCTCTTCAGTCCAATACACTGCACTTGCTGGGAACAGACGTGAGTGCTATTTGCACTGTGTATGGCAATGGGAGCGCAATAGTGACTTTCCTTACCAGAAAACAACTCTTGCTCGTAGGAATGGAAACTGCATGTGATTCAACTCCGTTTAGGACTGCGAAAGAAACGCTAGCTCGCCTTACAAAAACACACTCTTCTTTTGAGGAAAGAGCACTCTTCTACTCTACTGTGTTTCCTATAAGGCCAGAACAGTGAGCTCCCTGAGTACAAAAGAACTGTGCTTCCTACACACATGGGCCATATCTAGTTCAACTCTGCTTAGGAAAATGACAAGAACAGTAGCTCCTCTTCAATCCAATACACTGTACTTGCTGGGAACAGACATGAGGGCTATTTGCACTGTGTATGGCAAAGGGAGCGCAATAGTGACTCTTCTTACCAGAAAACAACTCTTGCTCGTAGGACCAGAAACTGCATGTGTATTTCAACTCACTTTAGGACTGGGAAACAAACGCTAGCTCACCTTACAAGAAACACACTCTGATTTTGAGAAAAATGCACTCTTCTACTCTACTGTGTTTTCTATGGGGTTCGAAATGTGAGCTTGATCAGAACAAAAGAATTGTGCTTCCTACACACACGGGCCATATCTTGTTCATTCTGCTTAGGAAACTGACAAGAACAGTAGCTCCTCTTCAGTCCAATACACTGTACTTGCTGGGAACAGATGCGAGGGCTATTTGCATTGTGTATGGCAAAGGGAGCACAATAGTGACTCTTCTAACCAGAAAACAACTCTTGCTGGTAGGACCAGACACTGCATGTGTATTTCAACTCCATTTAGGACTGGGAAACAAACGCTAGCTCGCCTTACAAGAAACACACTCTGCTTTTGAGAAAAGAGCACTCTTCTACTCTTACTGTGTTTTCTATGGGGTCCGAACAGTGAGCTTGCTGAGAAACAAAGAACTGTGCTTCCTACACACACGGGCCATATCTAGTTCAACTCTCCTTAGGAAACTGACAAGAAGAGTAGCTGCTCTTCAGTTTAATACACTGTACTTGCTGGGAACAGACGAAAGGGCTATTTGCACTATGTATGGCAAAGGGAGCGCAATAGTGACTCTTCTTTCCAGAAAACAACTCTTGCTCGTAGGACCAAAAACTGCATGTGATTCAACTCCATTTAGGACTGGGAAACAAACGCTAGCTCGCCTTACAAGAAACACACTCTGCTTTTGAGGAAAGAGCACTCTTCTACTCTACTGTGTTTCCTATGGGGTCCGAAAAGTGAGCTTGCTCAGAACAAAAGAACTGTGCTTCCTACACACACGGGCCATATCTAGTTCAACTCTGCTTAGGAAACTGAAAAGAACAGTAGATCCTCTTCAGTCCAATACGCTGTACATGCTGGGTACAGACGCCAGTGCTATTTGCACTGTGTATAGCAATGGGAGCACAATAGTGACTCTTCTTACCAGAAAACAACCCTTGCTCGTAGGAACAGAAACTGCATGTGATTCAACTCCATTTAGGACTGGGAAACAAATGCTAGCTCGCCTTACAAGAAACACACTCTGCTTTTGAGAAAAGAGCACTCATCTACTCTACAGTGTTTCCTATGGGGTCCAAACAGTGAGCTTGCTGAGTACAAAAGAACTGTGCTTCCTACACACACGGGCCATATCTAGTTCAATTCTGCTTAGGAAACTGACAAGAACAGTAGCTCCTATTCAGTCCAATACACTGTACTTGCTGGGAACAGACGCGAGTGCTATTTGCACTGTGTATGGCAATGGGAGCACAATAGTGACTTTCCTTACCAGAAAACAACTCTTGCTCGTAGGAACGGAAACTGCATGTGATTCAACTCCATTTAGGACTGGGAAACAAATGCTAGCTCACCTTACAAGATACACACTCTGCTTTTGAGGAAAGAGCACTCTTCTACTCTACTGTGTTTCCTATAGGGCCAGAACAGAGAGCTTGCTGAGTACAAAAGAACTGTGCTTCCTACACACATGGGCCATATCTAGTTCAACTCTGCTTAGGAACCTGACAAGAACAGTAGATCCTCTTCAGTCCAATACACTGTACATGCTGAGAACAGAGTCCAGTGCTATTTGCCATGTGTATGACAATGGGAGCGCAATAGTGACTCTTATTACCAGAAAAAACTCTTGCTCGTAGGACCAAAAACTGCGTGTGATTCAACTCCATTTAGGACTGGGAAACAAACGCTAGCTCGCCTTACAAGAAACACACTCTGTTTTGCGAAAAGAGCACTCTTCTACTCCACTGTGTTTCCTAGAACAGTGAGCTTGCTCAGAACAAAAGAACTGTGCTTCCTACACACACGGGCCATATCTAGTTCAACTTTGGTTAGGAAACTGACATGAACAATAGCTCCTCTTCAGACCAATACACTGTACTTGCTGGGAACAGACATGAGGGCTATTTGCACTGTGTATGGCAAAGGGAGCGCAATAGTGACTCTTCTTACCAGAAAACAACTCTTGCTCGTAGGACCAGAAACTGCATGTGTATTTCAACTCCCTTTAGGACTGGGAAACAAACGCTAGCTCACCTTACAAGAAACACACTCTGCTTTTGAGAAAAATGCACTCTTCTACTCTACTGTGTTTTCTATGGGGTTCGAAATGTGAGCTTGCTCAGAACAAAAGAATTGTGCTTCCTACACACACGGGCCATATCTTGTTCAATTCTGTTTAGGAAACTGACAAAAACAGTAGCTCTTCTTCAGTCCAATACACTGTACTTGCTGGAAATAGACGCGAGTGTTATTTGTACTATGTATGGCAATGGGAGCGCAATAATGACTCTTATTACCAGAAAACAACTCTTGCTCGTAGGACCAAAAATTGCATTTGATTCAACTCCATTTAGGACTGGGAAACAAACGCTAGCTCGCCTTACAAGAAACACACTCTGCTTTTGAGAAAAGAGCACTCTTCTACTCTTACTGTGTTTTCTATGGGGTCCGAACAGTGAGCTTGCTGAGAAACAAAGAACTGTGCTTCCTACACACACGGGCATATCTAGTTCAACTCTGCTTAGGAAACTGACAAGAACAGTAGCTCCTCTTCAGTCCAATACACTGTACTTGCTGGGAACAGACGAAAGGGCTATTTGCACTATGTATGGCAAAGGGAGCGCAATAGTGACTCTTCTTATCAGAAAACAACTCTTGCTCGTAGGACCAAAAACTGCATGTGATTCAACTCCATTTAGGACTGGGAAACAAATGCTAGCTCGCCTTACAAGAAACACACTCTGATTTTGAGAAAAGAGCACTCTTCTACTCTACTGTGTTTCCTATGGGGTCCAAACAGTGAGCTTGCTGAGTACAAAAGAACTGTGCTTCCTACACACACGGGCCATATCTAGTTCAATTCTGCTTAGGAAACTGACAAGAACAGTAGCTCCTATTCAGTCCAATACACTTTACTTGCTGGGAACAGACGCGAGTGCTATTTGCACTGTGTATGGCAATGGGAGCACAATAGTGACTTTCCTTACCAGAAAACAACTCTTGCTCGTAGGAACGGAAACTGCATGTGATTCAACTCCATTTAGGACTGGGAAACAAATGCTAGCTCACCTTACAAGATACACACTCTGCTTTTGAGGAAAGAGCACTCTTCTACTCTACTGTGTTTCCTATAGGGCCAGAACAGAGAGCTTGCTGAGTACAAAAGAACTGTGCTTCCTACACACATGGGCCATATCTAGTTCAACTCTGCTTAGGAACCTGACAAGAACAGTAGATCCTCTTCAGTCCAATACACTGTACATGCTGAGAACAGAGTGCAGTGCTATTTGCATGTGTATGACAATGGGAGCGCAATAGTGACTCTTATTACCAGAAAAAACTCTTGCTCGTAGGACCAAAAACTGCATGTGATTCAACTCCATTTAGGACTGGGAAACAAACGCTAGCTCGCCTTACAAGAAACACACTCTGTTTTGCGAAAAGAGCACTCTTCTACTCCACTGTGTTTCCTAGAACAGTGAGCTTGCTCAGAAAAAACGAACTGTGCTTCCTACACACACGGGCCATATCTAGTTCAACTTTGGTTAGGAAACTGACATGAACAATAGCTCCTCTTCAGACCAATACACTGTACTTGCTGGGAACAGACGCGAGTGTTATTTGTACTATGTATGGCAATGGGAGCGCAATAGTGACTCTTCTTACCAGAAAACAACTCTTGCTTGTAGGACCAGAAACTGCATGTGATTCAACTCCACTTAGGACTGGGAAACAAACGCTAGCTCGCCTTACAAGAAACACACTCTGCTTTTGAGAAAAGAGCACTCTTCTACTCCACTGTGTTTCCTATAGGGTCCAACAATGAGCTTGCTCAGAACAAAAGAACTGTGCTTCCTACACACAGGGGCCATATCTAGTTCAATTCTGCTTAGGAAACTGACAAGAACAGTAGCTCCTCTTCAGTCCAATACACTGTACTTGCTGGGAACAGACGTGAGTGCTATTTGCACTGTGTATGGCAATGGGAGCGCAATAGTGACTTTCCTTACCAGAAAACAACTCTTGCTCGTAGGAATGGAAACTGCATGTGATTCAACTCCCTTTAGGACTGCGAAAGAAACGCTAGCTCGCCTTACAAAAACACACTCTTCTTTTGAGGAAAGAGCACTCTTCTACTCTACTGTGTTTCCTATAAGGCCAGAACAGTGAGCTTCCTGAGTACAAAAGAACTGTGCTTCCTACACACATGGGCCATATCTAGTTCAACTCTGCTCAGGAAAATGTCAAGAACAGGAGCTCCTCTTCAATCCAATACACTGTACTTGCTGGGAACAGACATGAGGGCTATTTGCACTGTGTATGGCAAAGGGAGCGCAATAGTGACTCTTCTTACCAGAAAACAACTCTTGCTCGTAGGACCAGAAACTGCATGTGTATTTCAACTCCCTTTAGGACTGGGAAACAAACGCTAGCTCACCTTACAAGAAACACACTCTGCTTTTGAGAAAAATGCACTCTTCTACTCTACTGTGTTTTCTATGGGGTTCGAAATGTGAGCTTGCTCAGAACAAAAGAATTGTGCTTCCTACACACACGGGCCATATCTTGTTCAATTCTGCTTAGGAAACTGACAAGAACAGTAGCTCCTCTTCAGTCCAATACACTGTACTTGCTGGGAACAGACGCGAGTGTTATTTGTACTATGTATGGCAATGGGAGCGCAATAATGACTCTTCTTACCAGAAAACAACTCTTGCTCGTAGGACCAAAAACTGCATTTGATTCAACTCCATTTAGGACTGGGAAACAAACGCTAGCTCGCCTTACAAGAAACACACTCTGCTTTTGAGAAAAGAACACTCTTCTACTCTTACTGTGTTTTCTATGGGGTCCAAACAGTGAGCTTGCTGAGAAACAAAGAACTGTGCTTCCTACACACACGGGCCATATCTAGTTCAACTCTGCTTAGGAAACTGACAAGAACAGTAGCTCCTCTTCAGTCCAATACACTGTAATTGCTGGGAACAGACGAAAGGGCTATTTGCACTATGTATGGCAAAGGGAGCGCAATAGTGACTCTTCTTACCAGAAAACAACTCTTGCTCGTAGGACCAAAAACTGCATGTGATTCAACTCCATTTAGGACTGGGAAACAAACGCTAGGTCGCCTTACAAGAAACACACTCTGCTTTTGAGAAAAGAGCACTCTTCTACTCTACTGTGTTTCCTATGGGGTCCGATAAGTGAGCTTGCTCAGAACAAAAGAACTGTGCTTCCTACACACACGGGCCATATCTAGTTCAACTCTGCTTAGGAAACTGAAAAGAACAGTAGATCCTCTTCAGTCCAATACGCTGTACATGCTGGGTACAGACGCCATTGCTATTTGCACTGTGTATGGCAATGGGAGCGCAATAGTGACTCTTCTTACCAGAAAACAACCCTTGCTCGTAGGAACAGAAACTGCATGTGATTCAACTCCATTTAGGACTGGGAAACAAATGCTAGCTCGCCTTACAAGAAACACACTCTGCTTTTGAGAAAAGAGCACTCTTCTACTCTAGTGTGTTTCCTATGGGGTCCAAACAGTGAGCTTGCTGAGTACAAAAGAACTGTGCTTCCTACACACACGGGCCATATCTAGTTCAATTCTGCTTAGGAAACTGACAAGAACAGTAGCTCCTATTCAGTCCAATACACTGTACTTGCTGGGAACAGACGCGAGTGCTATTTGCACTGTGTATGGCAATGGGAGCACAATAGTGACTTTCCTTACCAGAAAACAACTCTTGCTCGTAGGAACGGAAACTGCATGTGATTCAACTCCATTTAGGACTGGGAAACAAATGCTAGCTCACCTTACAAGATACACACTCTGCTTTTGAGGAAAGAGCACTCTTCTACTCTACTGTGTTTCCTATAGGGCCAGAACAGAGAGCTTGCTGAGTACAAAAGAACTGTGCTTCCTACACACATGGGCCATATCTCGTTCAACTCTGCTTAGGAAACTGACAAGAACAGTAGCTCCTCTTCAGTCCAATACACTGTACTTGCTGGGAACAGACGCGAGGGCTATTTGCACTGTGTATGGCAAAGGGAGCACAATAGTGACTCTTCAAAACCAGAAAACAACTCTTGCTCGTAAGACCAGAAATTGCATGTGTATTTCAAGTCCATTTAGGACTGGGAAACAAATGCTAGCTTGCCTTACAAGAAACACACTCTGCTTTTCAGAAAAATGCACTCTTCTACTCTACAGTGTTTCCTTGGGGTTCGAAATGTGAGATTGCTCAGAACAAAAGAACTGTGCTTCCTACACACACGGGCCATATCTTGTTCAATTCTGCTTAGGAAACTGACAAGAACAGTAGCTCCTCTTCAGTCCAATACACTGCACTTGATGGGAACAGACGCGAGTGCTATTTGCACTGTGTATGGCAATGGGAGCGCAATAGTGACTTTCCTTAGCAGAAAACAACTCTTGCTCATAGGAACGGAAGCTCCATGTGATTCAACTCCATTTAGGACTGGGAAACAAACGCTAGCTCGCCTTACAAGAAACACACTCTGCTTTTGAGGAAAGAGCACTCTTCTACTCTACTGTGTTTCCTATAGGGCCAGAACAGTGAGCTTGCTGAGTACAAAAGAACTGTGCTTCCTACACACTTGGGCCATATCTAGTTCAACTCTGCTTAGGAACCTGACAAGAACAGTAGATCCTCTTCAGTCCAATACGCAGTACATCCATGAGTATGACAATGGGAGCGCAATAGTGACTCTTAT
This sequence comes from Peromyscus eremicus, assembly GCF_949786415.1. Lineage (NCBI taxonomy): Eukaryota > Metazoa > Chordata > Mammalia > Rodentia > Cricetidae > Peromyscus > Peromyscus eremicus. The sequence continues at coordinate 65,706 of NW_026735379.1, forward strand.
TACCAGAAAAAACTCTTGCTCGTAGGACCAGAAACTGCATGTGATTCACTCCATTTAGGACTGGGAAACAAACGCTAGCTCGCCTTACAAGAAACACACTCTGCTTTTGAGAAAAGAGCACTCTTCTACTCTACTGTGTTTCCTACAAGGCCAGAACAGTGAGCTTGCTCAGAACAAAAGAAATGTGCTTCCTACACACACGGGCCATATCTAGTTCAATTCTGCTTAGGAAACTGACAAGAACAGTAGCTCCTCTTCAGTCCAATACACTGTACTTGCTGGGAACAGACGCGAGGGCTATTTGCACTGTGTATGGCAAAGGGAGCGCAAGAGTGACTTTCCTTACCAGAAAACAACTCTAGCTCGTAAGAACGGAAACTGCATGTGATTCAACTCCATTTAGGACTGCGAAACAAACGCTAGCTCGCCTTACGAAAAACACACTCTGCTTTTGAGAAAAGAGCACTCTTCTACTCTACTGTGTTTCCTTGGGGTTCGAAATGTGAGCTTTCTCAGAACAAAAGAACTGTGCTTCCTACACACATGGGCCACATCTTGTTCAATTCTGCTTAGGAAACTGACAAGAACAGTAGAACCTCTTCAGTCCAATAGACTGTACATGCTGGGAATAGACGCCAGTGCTATTTGCCCTGTGTGTGACAATGGGAGCTCAATAGAGCCTCTTCTTCCCAGAAAACAACTCTTGCTCGTAGGACCAGAAACTGCATGTGATTCAACTCCATTTAGGACTGGAAAACCATCGCTAGGTCGCCTTACAAGAAACACACTCTGCTTTTGAGAAAAGAGCACTCTTCTACTCTACTGTGTTTCCTATGGGGTCCGAACAGTGAGCTTGCTCAGAACAAAAGAACTGTGCTTCCTACACACACGGGCCATATCTAGTTCAATTCTGCTTAGGAAACTGACAAGAACAGTAGATATTCTACAGTCCAATACTCTGTACATGCTGGGTATAGACGCAAGTGCTATTTGCACTGTGTATGGCAATGGGTGCGCAATAGTGACTCTTCTTACCAGAAAACAATCTTGCTCGTAGGACTAGAAACTGCATGTGATTCAACTCCATTTAGGACTGGGAAACAATTGCTAGGCCGCCTTACAAGAAATACACTCTGCTTTTGAGAAAAGAGCACTCTTCTACTCTACTGTGTTTCCTATGGGGTCCGAACAGTGAGCTTGCTCAGAACAAAAGAACTGTGCTTCCTACACACAGGGGCCATATCTAGTTCAATTCTGCTTAGGAAACTGACAAAAACAGTAGATCCTCTTCAGTCCAATACACTGTACATACTGGGTACAGACGCCAGTGCTATTTGCACTGTGTATGGCAATGGGGGCGCAGTAGTGACTCTTCTTACCAGAAAACAACTATTGCTCGTAGGACCAGAAACTGCATGTGATTCAACTCCATTTAGGACTGGGAAACCATAGCTAGCCCGCCTTACAAGAAATACACTCTGCTTTTGAGAAAAGAGCACTCTTCTACTCTACTGTGTTTCCTATTGGGTCCATACAGTGAGCTTACTCAGAACAAAAGAAATGTGCTTCCTACACACACGGGCCATATCTAGTTCAATTCTGCTTAGGAAACTGACAAGAACAGTAGCTCCTCTTCAGTCAAATACACTGTACTTGCTGGGAACAGACGTGAGGGCTATTTGCACTGTGTATGGCAATGGGAGCGCAAGAGTTACTTTCCTTACAAGAAAACAACTCTAGCTCATAGGAACGGAAACTGCATGTGATTCAACTCCATTTAGGACTGCGAAACAAACGCTAGCTCGCCTTACAAAAAACACACTCTGCTTTTGAGGAAAGAGCACTTTTCTACTCTACTGTGTTTCCTATAGAGCCAGAACAGTGAGCTTGCTGAGTACAAAAGAACTGTGCTTCCTACACACATGAGCCATATCTCGTTCAACTCTGCTTAGGAAACTGACAAGAACAGTAGCTCCTCTTCAGTCCAATACACTGTACTTGCTGGGAACAGACGCGAGGGCTATTTGCACTGTGTATGGCAAAGGGAGCACAATAGTGACTCTTCAAAACCAGAAAACAACTCTTGCTCGTAAGACCAGAAATTGCATGTGTATTTCAAGTCCATTTAGGACTGGGAAACAAATGCTAGCTTGCCTTACAAGAAACACACTCTGCTTTTCAGAAAAATGCACTCTTCTACTCTACAGTGTTTCCTTGGGGTTCGAAATGTGAGATTGCTCAGAACAAAAGAACTGTGCTTCCTACACACACGGGCCATATCTTGTTCAATTCTGCTTAGGAAACTGACAAGAACAGTAGCTCCTCTTCAGTCCAATACACTGCACTTGATGGGAACAGACGCGAGTGCTATTTGCACTGTGTATGGCAATGGGAGCGCAATAGTGACTTTCCTTAGCAGAAAACAACTCTTGCTCATAGGAACGGAAGCTCCATGTGATTCAACTCCATTTAGGACTGGGAAACAAACGCTAGCTCGCCTTACAAGAAACACACTCTGCTTTTGAGGAAAGAGCACTCTTCTACTCTACTGTGTTTCCTATAGGGCCAGAACAGTGAGCTTGCTGAGTACAAAAGAACTGTGCTTCCTACACACTTGGGCCATATCTAGTTCAACTCTGCTTAGGAACCTGACAAGAACAGTAGATCCTCTTCAGTCCAATACGCAGTACATCCATGAGTATGACAATGGGAGCGCAATAGTGACTCTTATTACCAGAAAAAACTCTTGCTCGTAGGACCAGAAACTGCATGTGATTCACTCCATTTAGGACTGGGAAACAAACGCTAGCTCGCCTTACAAGAAACACACTCTGCTTTTGAGAAAAGAGCACTCTTCTACTCTACTGTGTTTCCTACAAGGCCAGAACAGTGAGCTTGCTCAGAACAAAAGAAATGTGCTACCTACACACACGGGCCATATCTAGTTCAATTCTGCTTAGGAAACTGACAAGAACAGTAGCTCCTCTTCAGTCCAATACACTGTACTTGCTGGGAACAGACGCGAGGGCTATTTGCACTGTGTATGGCAAAGGGAGCGCAAGAGTGACTTTCCTTACCAGAAAACAACTCTAGCTCGTAAGAACGGAAACTGCATGTGATTCAACTCCATTTAGGACTGCGAAACAAACGCTAGCTCGCCTTACGAAAAACACACTCTGCTTTTGAGAAAAGAGCACTCTTCTACTCTACTGTGTTTCCTTGGGGTTCGAAATGTGAGCTTTCTCAGAACAAAAGAACTGTGCTTCCTACACACATGGGCCACATCTTGTTCAATTCTGCTTAGGAAACTGACAAGAACAGTAGAACCTCTTCAGTCCAATAGACTGTACATGCTGGGAATAGACGCCAGTGCTATTTGCCCTGTGTGTGACAATGGGAGCTCAATAGAGCCTCTTCTTCCCAGAAAACAACTCTTGCTCGTAGGACCAGAAACTGCATGTGATTCAACTCCATTTAGGACTGGAAAACCATCGCTAGGTCGCCTTACAAGAAACACACTCTGCTTTTGAGAAAAGAGCACTCTTCTACTCTACTGTGTTTCCTATGGGGTCCGAACAGTGAGCTTGCTCAGAACAAAAGAACTGTGCTTCCTACACACACGGGCCATATCTAGTTCAATTCTGCTTAGGAAACTGACAAGAACAGTAGATATTCTACAGTCCAATACTCTGTACATGCTGGGTATAGACGCAAGTGCTATTTGCACTGTGTATGGCAATGGGTGCGCAATAGTGACTCTTCTTACCAGAAAACAATCTTGCTCGTAGGACTAGAAACTGCATGTGATTCAACTCCATTTAGGACTGGGAAACAATTGCTAGGCCGCCTTACAAGAAATACACTCTGCTTTTGAGAAAAGAGCACTCTTCTACTCTACTGTGTTTCCTATGGGGTCCGAACAGTGAGCTTGCTCAGAACGAAAGAACTGTGCTTCCTACACACAGGGGCCATATCTAGTTCAATTCTGCTTAGGAAACTGACAAAAACAGTAGATCCTCTTCAGTCCAATACACTGTACATACTGGGTACAGACGCCAGTGCTATTTGCACTGTGTATGGCAATGGGGGCGCAGTAGTGACTCTTCTTACCAGAAAACAACTATTGCTCGTAGGACCAGAAACTGCATGTGATTCAACTCCATTTAGGACTGGGAAACCATAGCTAGCCCGCCTTACAAGAAATACACTCTGCTTTTGAGAAAAGAGCACTCTTCTACTCTACTGTGTTTCCTATTGGGTCCATACAGTGAGCTTACTCAGAACAAAAGAAATGTGCTTCCTACACACACGGGCCATATCTAGTTCAATTCTGCTTAGGAAACTGACAAGAACAGTAGCTCCTCTTCAGTCAAATACACTGTACTTGCTGGGAACAGACGTGAGGGCTATTTGCACTGTGTATGGCAATGGGAGCGCAAGAGTTACTTTCCTTACAAGAAAACAACTCTAGCTCATAGGAACGGAAACTGCATGTGATTCAACTCCATTTAGGACTGCGAAACAAACGCTAGCTCGCCTTACAAAAAACACACTCTGCTTTTGAGGAAAGAGCACTTTTCTACTCTACTGTGTTTCCTATAGAGCCAGAACAGTGAGCTTGCTGAGTACAAAAGAACTGTGCTTCCTACACACATGAGCCATATCTCGTTCAACTCTGCTTAGGAAACTGACAAGAACAGTAGCTCCTCTTCAGTCCAATACACTGTACTTGCTGGGAACAGACGCGAGGGCTATTTGCACTGTGTATGGCAAAGGGAGCACAATAGTGACTCTTCAAAACCAGAAAACAACTCTTGCTCGTAAGACCAGAAATTGCATGTGTATTTCAAGTCCATTTAGGACTGGGAAACAAATGCTAGCTTGCCTTACAAGAAACACACTCTGCTTTTCAGAAAAATGCACTCTTCTACTCTACAGTGTTTCCTTGGGGTTCGAAATGTGAGATTGCTCAGAAAAAAAGAACTGTGCTTCCTACACACACGGGCCATATCTTGTTCAATTCTGCTTAGGAAACTGACAAGAACAGTAGCTCCTCTTCAGTCCAATACACTGCACTTGATGGGAACAGACGCGAGTGCTATTTGCACTGTGTATGGCAATGGGAGCGCAATAGTGACTTTCCTTAGCAGAAAACAACTCTTGCTCATAGGAACGGAAGCTCCATGTGATTCAACTCCATTTAGGACTGGGAAACAAACGCTAGCTCGCCTTACAAGAAACACACTCTGCTTTTGAGGAAAGAGCACTCTTCTACTCTACTGTGTTTCCTATAGGGCCAGAACAGTGAGCTTGCTGAGTACAAAAGAACTGTGCTTCCTACACACTTGGGCCATATCTAGTTCAACTCTGCTTAGGAACCTGACAAGAACAGTAGATCCTCTTCAGTCCAATACGCAGTACATCCATGAGTATGACAATGGGAGCGCAATAGTGACTCTTATTACCAGAAAAAACTCTTGCTCGTAGGACCAGAAACTGCATGTGATTCACTCCATTTAGGACTGGGAAACAAACGCTAGCTCGCCTTACAAGAAACACACTCTGCTTTTGAGAAAAGAGCACTCTTCTACTCTACTGTGTTTCCTACAAGGCCAGAACAGTGAGCTTGCTCAGAACAAAAGAAATGTGCTTCCTACACACACGGGCCATATCTAGTTCAATTCTGCTTAGGAAACTGACAAGAACAGTAGCTCCTCTTCAGTCCAATACACTGCACTTGATGGGAACAGACGCGAGTGCTATTTGCACTGTGTATGGCAATGGGAGCGCAATAGTGACTTTCCTTAGCAGAAAACAACTCTTGCTCATAGGAACGGAAGCTCCATGTGATTCAATTCCATTTAGGACTGGGAAACAAACGCTAGCTCGCCTTACAAGAAACACACTCTGCTTTTGAGGAAAGAGCACTCTTCTACTCTACTGTGTTTCCTATAGGGCCAGAACAGTGAGCTTGCTGAGTACAAAAGAACTGTGCTTCCTACACACTTGGGCCATATCTAGTTCAACTCTGCTTAGGAACCTGACAAGAACAGTAGATCCTCTTCAGTCCAATACGCAGTACATCCATGAGTATGACAATGGGAGCGCAATAGTGACTCTTATTACCAGAAAAAACTCTTGCTCGTAGGACCAGAAACTGCATGTGATTCACTCCATTTAGGACTGGGAAACAAACGCTAGCTCACCTTACAAGAAACACACTCTGCTTTTGAGAAAAGAGCACTCTTCTACTCTACTGTGTTTCCTACAAGGCCAGAACAGTGAGCTTGCTCAGAACAAAAGAAATGTGCTTCCTACACACACGGGCCATATCTAGTTCAATTCTGCTTAGGAAACTGACAAGAACAGTAGCTCCTCTTCAGTCCAATACACTGTACTTGCTGGGAACAGACGCGAGGGCTATTTGCACTGTGTATGGCAAAGGGAGCGCAAGAGTGACTTTCCTTACCAGAAAACAACTCTAGCTCGTAAGAACGGAAACTGCATGTGATTCAACTCCATTTAGGACTGCGAAACAAACGCTAGCTCGCCTTACGAAAAACACACTCTGCTTTTGAGAAAAGAGCACTCTTCTACTCTACTGTGTTTCCTTGGGGTTCGAAATGTGAGCTTTCTCAGAACAAAAGAACTGTGCTTCCTACACACATGGGCCACATCTTGTTCAATTCTGCTTAGGAAACTGACAAGAACAGTAGAACCTCTTCAGTCCAATAGACTGTACATGCTGGGAATAGACGCCAGTGCTATTTGCCCTGTGTGTGACAATGGGAGCTCAATAGAGCCTCTTCTTCCCAGAAAACAACTCTTGCTCGTAGGACCAGAAACTGCATGTGATTCAACTCCATTTAGGACTGGAAAACCATCGCTAGGTCGCCTTACAAGAAACACACTCTGCTTTTGAGAAAAGAGCACTCTTCTACTCTACTGTGTTTCCTATGGGGTCCGAACAGTGAGCTTGCTCAGAACAAAAGAACTGTGCTTCCTACACACACGGGCCATATCTAGTTCAATTCTGCTTAGGAAACTGACAAGAACAGTAGATATTCTACAGTCCAATACTCTGTACATGCTGGGTATAGACGCAAGTGCTATTTGCACTGTGTATGGCAATGGGTGCGCAATAGTGACTCTTCTTACCAGAAAACAATCTTGCTCGTAGGACTAGAAACTGCATGTGATTCAACTCCATTTAGGACTGGGAAACAATTGCTAGGCCGCCTTACAAGAAATACACTCTGCTTTTGAGAAAAGAGCACTCTTCTACTCGACTGTGTTTCCTATGGGGTCCGAACAGTGAGCTTGCTCAGAACGAAAGAACTGTGCTTCCTACACACAGGGGCCATATCTAGTTCAATTCTGCTTAGGAAACTGACAAAAACAGTAGATCCTCTTCAGTCCAATACACTGTACATACTGGGTACAGACGCCAGTGCTATTTGCACTGTGTATGGCAATGGGGGCGCAGTAGTGACTCTTCTTACCAGAAAACAACTATTGCTCGTAGGACCAGAAACTGCATGTGATTCAACTCCATTTAGGACTGGGAAACCATAGCTAGCCCGCCTTACAAGAAATACACTCTGCTTTTGAGAAAAGAGCACTCTTCTACTCTACTGTGTTTCCTATTGGGTCCATACAGTGAGCTTACTCAGAACAAAAGAAATGTGCTTCCTACACACACGGGCCATATCTAGTTCAATTCTGCTTAGGAAACTGACAAGAACAGTAGCTCCTCTTCAGTCAAATACACTGTACTTGCTGGGAACAGACGTGAGGGCTATTTGCACTGTGTATGGCAATGGGAGCGCAAGAGTTACTTTCCTTACAAGAAAACAACTCTAGCTCATAGGAACGGAAACTGCATGTGATTCAACTCCATTTAGGACTGCGAAACAAACGCTAGCTCGCCTTACAAAAAACACACTCTGCTTTTGAGGAAAGAGCACTTTTCTACTCTACTGTGTTTCCTATAGAGCCAGAACAGTGAGCTTGCTGAGTACAAAAGAACTGTGCTTCCTACACACATGAGCCATATCTCGTTCAACTCTGCTTAGGAAACTGACAAGAACAGTAGCTCCTCTTCAGTCCAATACACTGTACTTGCTGGGAACAGACGCGAGGGCTATTTGCACTGTGTATGGCAAAGGGAGCACAATAGTGACTCTTCAAAACCAGAAAACAACTCTTGCTCGTAAGACCAGAAATTGCATGTGTATTTCAAGTCCATTTAGGACTGGGAAACAAATGCTAGCTTGCCTTACAAGAAACACACTCTGCTTTTCAGAAAAATGCACTCTTCTACTCTACAGTGTTTCCTTGGGGTTCGAAATGTGAGATTGCTCAGAAAAAAAGAACTGTGCTTCCTACACACACGGGCCATATCTTGTTCAATTCTGCTTAGGAAACTGACAAGAACAGTAGCTCCTCTTCAGTCCAATACACTGCACTTGATGGGAACAGACGCGAGTGCTATTTGCACTGTGTATGGCAATGGGAGCGCAATAGTGACTTTCCTTAGCAGAAATCAACTCTTGCTCATAGGAACGGAAGCTCCATGTGATTCAACTCCATTTAGGACTGGGAAACAAACGCTAGCTCGCCTTACAAGAAACACACTCTGCTTTTGAGGAAAGAGCACTCTTCTACTCTACTGTGTTTCCTATAGGGCCAGAACAGTGAGCTTGCTGAGTACAAAAGAACTGTGCTTCCTACACACTTGGGCCATATCTAGTTCAACTCTGCTTAGGAACCTGACAAGAACAGTAGCTCCTCTTCAGTCCAATACGCAGTACATCCATGAGTATGACAATGGGAGCGCAATAGTGACTCTTATTACCAGAAAAAACTCTTGCTCGTAGGACCAGAAACTGCATGTGATTCACTCCATTTAGGACTGGGAAACAAACGCTAGCTCGCCTTACAAGAAACACACTCTGCTTTTGAGAAAAGAGCACTCTTCTACTCTACTGTGTTTCCTACAAGGCCAGAACAGTGAGCTTGCTCAGAACAAAAGAAATGTGCTTCCTACACACACGGGCCATATCTAGTTCAATTCTGCGTAGGAAACTGACAAGAACAGTAGCTCCTCTTCAGTCCAATACACTGTACTTGCTGGGAACAGACGCGAGGGCTATTTGCACTGTGTATGGCAAAGGGAGCGCAAGAGTGACTTTCCTTACCAGAAAACAACTCTAGCTCGTAAGAACGGAAACTGCATGTGATTCAACTCCATTTAGGACTGCGAAACAAACGCTAGCTCGCCTTACAAAAAACACACTCTGCTTTTGAGAAAAGAGCACTCTTCTACTCTACTGTGTTTCCTTGGGGTTCGAAATGTGAGCTTGCTCAGAACAAAAGAACTGTGCTTCCTACACACACGGGCCACATCTTGTTCAATTCTGCTTAGGAAACTGACAAGAACAGTAGAACCTCTTCAGTCCAATAGACTGTACATGCTGGGAATAGACGCCAGTGCTATTTGCCCTGTGTGTGACAATGGGAGCTCAATAGAGACTCTTCTTCCCAGAAAACAACTCTTGCTCGTAGGACCAGAAACTGCATGTGATTCAACTCCATTTAGGACTGGAAAACAAACGCTAGGTCGCCTTACAAGAAACACACTCTGCTTTTGAGAAAAGAGCACTCTTCTACTCTACTGTGTTTCCTATGGGGTCCGAACAGTGAGCTTGCTCAGAACAAAAGAACTGTGCTTCCTACACACACGGGCCATATCTAGTTCAATTCTGCTTAGGAAACTGACAAGAACAGTAGATCTTCTACAGTCCAATACTCTGTACATGCTGGGTATAGACGCAAGTGCTATTTGCACTGTGTATGGCAATGGGTGCGCAATAGTGACTCTTCTTACCAGAAAACAACTCTTGCTCGTAGGACTAGAAACTGCATGTGATTCAACTCCATTTAGGACTGGGAAACAATTGCTAGGCCGCCTTACAAGAAATACACTCTGCTTTTGAGAAAAGAGCACTCTTCTACTCTACTGTGTTTCCTATGGTGTCCAAAGAGTGAGCTTGCTCAGAACAAAAGAACTGTGCTTCCTACACACACGGGCCATATCTAGTTCAATTTTTCTTAGGAAACTGACACAAACAGTAGCTCCTCTTCAGTCCAATACACTGTACTTGCTGGGAACAGACGCGAGGGCTATTTGCACTGTGTATGGCAATGGGAGCACAAGAGTGACTTTCCTTACCAGAAAACAACTCAAGCTCGTAGGAACGGAAACTGCATGTGATTCAACCTCATTTAGGACTGCGAAACAAACGCTAGCCTGCCTTACAAAAACACACTCTGCTTTTGAGGAAAGAGCACTTTTCTACTCTACTGTGTTTCCTATAGAGCCAGAACAGTGAGCTTGCAGAGTACAAAACAACTGTGCTTCCTACACACGTCGGCCATATCTCGTTCAACTCTGCTTAGGAAACTGACAAGAACAGTAGCTCCTCTTCAGTCCAATACACTGTACTTGCTGGGAACAGACGCGAGGGCTATTTGCACTGTGTATGGCAAAGGGAGCACAATAGTGACTCTTCAAAACCAGAAAGGAACTCTTGCTCGTAAGACCAGAAACTGCATGTGTATTTCAACTCCATTTAGGACTGGGAAACAAACGCTAGCTCGCCTTACAAGAAACACACTCTGCTTTTGAGAAAAATGCACTCTTCTACTCTACTGTGTTTCCTTGGGGTTCGAAATGTGAGCTTGCTCAGAACAAAAGAACTGTGCTTCCTACACACACGGGCCATATCTAGTTCAACTCTGCTTAGGAAACTGAAAAGAACAGTAGATACTCTTCAGTCCAGTACGCTGTACATGCTGGGTACAGAAGCCAGTGCTATTTGCACTGTGTATGGCAATGGGAGCACAATAGTGACTCTTCTTACCAGAAAACAACTCTTGCTCGTATGACCAGAAACTGCATGTGATTCAACTCCATTTAGGCCTGGGAAACAAACACTAGCTCGCCTTACAAGAAACACACTCTGCTTTTGAGAAAAAAGCACTCTTCTACTCTACTGTGTTTCCTATGGGTTCCAAACAGTGAGCTTGCTCAGAACAAAAGAACTGTGCTTCCTACACACACGGGCCATATCTAGTTCAATTCTGCTTAGGAAACAGACAAGAACAGTAGCTCCTCTTCAGTCCAATACACTGTACTTGATGGGAACAGACGCGAGTGCTATTTGCACTAAGTATGGCAATGGGAGCGCAATAGTGACTTTCCTTAGCAGAAAACAACTCTTGCTCATAGGAACGGAAGCTCCATGTGATTCAACTCCATTTAGGACTGGGAAACAAACGCTAGCTCGCCTTACAAGAAACACACTCTGCTTTTGAGGAAAGAGCACTCTTCTACTCTACTGTGTTTCCTATAGGGCCAGAACAGTGAGCTTGCTGAGTACAAAAGAACTGTGCTTCCTACACACTTGGGCCATATCTAGTTCAACTCTGCTTAGGAACCTGACAAGAACAGTAGATCCTCTTCAGTCCAATACGCAGTACATCCATGAGTATGACAATGGGAGCGCAATAGTGACTCTTATTACCAGAAAAAACTCTTGCTCGTAGGACCAGAAACTGCATGTGATTCACTCCATTTAGGACTGGGAAACAAACGCTAGCTCGCCTTACAAGAAACACACTCTGCTTTTGAGAAAAGAGCACTCTTCTACTCTACTGTGTTTCCTACAAGGCCAGAACAGTGAGCTTGCTCAGAACAAAAGAAATGTGCTTCCTACACACACGGGCCATATCTAGTTCAATTCTGCGTAGGAAACTGACAAGAACAGTAGCTCCTCTTCAGTCCAATACACTGTACTTGCTGGGAACAGACGCGAGGGCTATTTGCACTGTGTATGGCAAAGGGAGCGCAAGAGTGACTTTCCTTACCAGAAAACAACTCTAGCTCGTAAGAACGGAAACTGCATGTGATTCAACTCCATTTAGGACTGCGAAACAAACGCTAGCTCGCCTTACAAAAAACACACTCTGCTTTTGAGAAAAGAGCACTCTTCTACTCTACTGTGTTTCCTTGGGGTTCGAAATGTGAGCTTGCTCAGAACAAAAGAACTGTGCTTCCTACACACACGGGCCACATCTTGTTCAATTCTGCTTAGGAAACTGACAAGAACAGTAGAACCTCTTCAGTCCAATAGACTGTACATGCTGGGAATAGACGCCAGTGCTATTTGCCCTGTGTGTGACAATGGGAGCTCAATAGAGACTCTTCTTCCCAGAAAACAACTCTTGCTCGTAGGACCAGAAACTGCATGTGATTCAACTCCATTTAGGACTGGAAAACAAACGCTAGGTCGCCTTACAAGAAACACACTCTGCTTTTGAGAAAAGAGCACTCTTCTACTCTACTGTGTTTCCTATGGGGTCCGAACAGTGAGCTTGCTCAGAACAAAAGAACTGTGCTTCCTACACACACGGGCCATATCTAGTTCAATTCTGCTTAGGAAACTGACAAGAACAGTAGATCTTCTACAGTCCAATACTCTGTACATGCTGGGTATAGACGCAAGTGCTATTTGCACTGTGTATGGCAATGGGTGCGCAATAGTGACTCTTCTTACCAGAAAACAACTCTTGCTCGTAGGACCAGAAACTGCATGTGATTCAACTCCATTTAGGACTGGGAAACAATTGCTAGCCCGCCTTAGAAGAAATACACTCTGCTTTTGAGAAAAGAGCACTCTTCTACTCTACTGTGTTTCCTATGGTGTCCAAAGAGTGAGCTTGCTCAGAACAAAAGAACTGTGCTTCCTACACACACGGGCCATATCTAGTTCAATTTTTCTTAGGAAACTGACAAGAACAGTAGCTCCTCTTCAGTCCAATACACTGTACTTGCTGGGAACAGACGCGAGGGCTATTTGCACTGTGTATGGCAATGGGAGCACAAGAGTGACTTTCCTTACCAGAAAACAACTCAAGCTCATAGGAATGGAAACTGCATGTGATTCAACTCCATTTAGGACTGCGAAACAAACGCTAGCCTGCCTTACAAAAACACACTCTGCTTTTGAGGAAAGAGCACTTTTCTACTCTACTGTGTTTCCTATAGAGCCAGAACACTGAGTTGCAGAGTACAAAACAACTGTGCTTCCTACACACGTGGGCCATATCTCGTTCAACTCTGCTTAGGAAACTGACAAGAACAGTAGCTCCTCTTCAGTCCAATACACTGTACTTGCTGGGAACAGACGCGAGGGCTATTTGCACTGTGTATGGCAAAGGGAGCACAATAGTGACTCTTCAAAACCAGAAAGGAACTCTTGCTCGTAAGACCAGAAACTGCATGTGTATTTCAACTCCATTTAGGACTGGGAAACAAACGCTAGCTCGCCTTACAAGAAACACACTCTGCTTTTGAGAAAAATGCACTCTTCTACTCTACTGTGTTTCCTTGGGGTTCGAAATGTGAGCTTGCTCAGAACAAAAGAACTGTGCTTCCTACACACACGGGCCATATCTAGTTCAACTCTGCTTAGGAAACTGAAAAGAACAGTAGATACTCTTCAGTCCAGTACGCTGTACATGCTGGGTACAGAAGCCAGTGCTATTTGCACTGTGTATGGCAATGGGAGCACAATAGTGACTCTTCTTACCAGTAAACAACTCTTGCTCGTAGGACCAGAAACTGCATGTGATTCAACTCCATTTAGGACTGGGAAACAATCGCTAGCTCGCCTTACAAAAAACACACTCTGCTTTTGAGGAATGAGCACTCTTCTACTCTACTGTGTTTCCTATAGGGCCAGAACAGTGAGCTTGCTGAGTACAAAAGAACTGTGCTTCCTACACACACGGGCCATATCTAGTTCAACTCTGCTTAGGAAACTGACAAGAACAGTAGCTCCTCTTCAGTCCAATACACTGTATTTGCTGGAAACAGACACGAGGGCTATTTGCACTGTGTATGGCAAAGGGAGCACAATAGTGACTCTTCTTACCAGAAAACAACTCTTGCTCGTAGGACCAGAAACTGCATGTGTATTTAAATTCCATTTAGGACTGGGAAAAAAACGCTACCTTGTCTTACAAGAAACACACTCTGCTTTTGAGAAAAATGCACTCTTCTACTCTACTGTGTTTCCTATGGGGTTCGAAATGTGAGCTTGCTCAGAACAAAAGAACTGTGCTTCCTACACACACGGGCCATATCTTGTCAATTCTGCTTAGGAAACTGACAAGAACAGTAGAACCTCTTCAGTCCAATTGACTGTACATGCTGGGAACAGACGCCAGAGCTATTTGCCCTGTGTGTGACAATGGGAGCGCAATAGTGACTCTTCTTCCCAGAAAACAACTCTTGCTCGTAGGACCAGAAACTGCATGTGATTCAACTCCATTTAGGACTGGAAAACAAACGCTAGGTCGCCTTACATGAAACACACTCTGCTTTTGAGAAAAGAGCACTCTTCTACTCTACTGTGTTTCCTATGGGGTCCGAACAGTGAGCTTGCTCAGAACAAAAGAACTGCGCTTCCTACACACACGGGCCATATCTAGTTTAATTCTGCTTAGGAAACTGACAAGAACAGTAGATCCTCTTCAGTCCAATACACTGTACATGCTGGGTACAGACGCCAGTGCTATTTGCACTGTGTATGGCAATGGGGGCGCAATAGTGACTCTTCTTACCAGAAAACAACTATTGCTCGTAGGACCAGAAACTGCATGTGATTCAACTCCATTTAGGACTGGGAAACCATAGCTAGCCCGCCTTACAAGAAATACACTCTGCTTTTGAGAAAAGAGCACTCTTCTACTCTACTGTGTTTCCTATGGGTTCCAAACAGTGAACTTGCTCAGAACAAAAGAACTGTGCTTCCTACACACAGGGGCCATATCTAGTTCAATTCTGCTTAGGAAACTGACAAGAACAGTAGCTCCTCTTCAGTCCAATACACTGTACTTGATGGGAACAGACGCGAGTGCTATTTGCACTGTGTATGGCAATGGGAGCGCAATAGTGACTTTCCTTAGCAGAAAACAACTCTTGCTCATAGGAACGGAAGCTGCATGTGATTCAACTCCATTTAGGACTGGGAAACAAAAGCTAGCTCGCCCTACAAGAAACACACTCTGCTTTTGAGGAAAGAGCACTCTTCTACTCTACTGTGTTTCCTATAGGACCAGAACAGTGAGCTTGCTGAGTACAAAAGAACTGTGCTTCCTACACACTTGGGCCATATCTAGTTCAACTCTGCTTAGGAACCTGACAAGAACAGTAGATCCTATTCAGTCCAATACGCAGTACATCCATGAGTATGACAATGGGAGCGCAATAGTAACTCTTATTACTAGAAAAAACTCTTGCTCGTAGGACCAGAAACTGCATGTGATTCACTCCATTTAGGACCTGATAACAAACGCTAGCTCGCCTTACAAGAAACACACTCTGCTTTTGAGAAAAGAGCACTCTTCTACTCTACTGTGTTTCCTGTAGGGCCAGAACAGTGAGCTTGCTCAGAACAAAAGAACTGTGCTTCCTACACACACAGGCCATATCTAGTTCAATTCTGCTTAGGAAACTGACAAGAACAGTAGCTCCTCTTCAGTCCAATAGACTGTACATGCTGGGAACAGATGCCAGTGCTATTTGCCCTGTGTGTGACAATGGGAGCGCAATAGTGACTCTTCTTCCAAGAAAACAACTCTTGCTCGTAGGACCAGAAACTGCATGTGATTCAACTCCATTTAGGACTGGGAAACAAATGCTAGCTCGCCTTACAAGAAACACACTCTGGTTTTGAGAAAAATGCACTCTTCTACTCTACTGTGTTTTTCATGGGGTTTGAAATGTGAGCTTGCTCAGAACAAAAGAACTGTGCTTCAAACACACCCGGGCCATATCTTGTTCAATTCTACTTAGGAAACTGACAAGAACAGTAGCACCTCTTCAGTCCAATAGACTGTACATGCTGGGAACAGACGCCAGTGCTATTTGCCCTGTGTGTGACAATGGGAGCGCAATAGTGACTCTTCTTCCCAGAAAACAACTCTTGCTCGTAGGACCAGAAACTGCATGTGATTCAACTCCATTTAAGACTGGGAAACAAACGCTAGGTCGCCTTACAAGAAGCAAACTCTGCTTTTGAGGAAAGAGCACTCTTCTACTCTACTGTGTTTCCTATAGGGTCCAAAGAGTGAGCTTGCTCAGAACAAAAGAACTGTGCTTCAAACACACCCGGGACATATCTTGTTCAATTCTGCTTAGGAAACTGACAAGAACAGTAGCTTATCTTCAGTCCAATACACTGTACTTGCTGGGAACAGACGCGAGTGCTATTTGCACTGTGTATGGCAATGGGAGCACAATAGTGACTTTCCTTACCAGAAAACAACTCTTGCTCGTAGGACCAGAAACTGCATGTGATTCACTCCATTTAGGACCTGATAACAAACGCTAGCTCGCCTTACAAGAAACACACTCTGCTTTTGAGAAAAGAGCACTCTTCTACTCTACTGTGTTTCCTATAGGGCCAGAACAGTGAGCTTGCTGAGTACAAAAGAACTGTGCTTCCTGCACACATGTGCCATATCTAGTTCAACTCTGCTTAGGAAAATGACAAGAACAGTAGCTCCTCTTCAGTCCAATACACTGTACTTGCTGGGAACAGACGCGAGGGCTATTTGCACTGTGTATGGCAAAGGGAGCGCAATAGTGACCCTTCTTACCAGAAAACAACTCTTGCTTGTAGTACCAGAAATGCATGTGTATTTCAACTCCATTTAGGACTGGGAAACAAATGCTAGCTCGCCTTACAAGAAACACACTCTGCTTTTGAGAAAAATGCACTCTTCTACTCTACTGTGTTTCCTATGGGGTTCGAAATGTGAGCTTGCTCAGAACAAAAGAACTGTGCTTCCTACACACACGGGCCATATCTTGTTCAATTCTGCTTAGGAAACTGACAAGAACAGTAGAACCTCTTCAGTCCAATAGACTGTACATGCTGGGAACAGATGCCAGTGCTATTTACCCTGTGTGTGACAATGGGAGCGCAATAGTGACTCTTCTTCCAAGAAAACAACTCTTGCTCGTAGGACCAGAAACTGCATGTGATTCAACTCCATTTAGGAATGGGAAACAAATGCTAGCTCGCCTTACAAGAAACACACTCTGGTTTTGAGAAAAATGCACTCTTCTACTCTACTGTGTTTCCTATGGGGTTCGAAATGTGAGCTTGCTCAGAACAAAAGAACTGTGCTTCCTACACACACGGGCCATATCTTGTTCAATTCTGCTTAGGAAACTGACAAGAACAGTAGAACCTCTTCAGTCCAATAGACTGTACATGCTGGGAACAGATGCCAGTGCTATTTGCCCTGTGTGTGACAATGGGAGCGCAATAGTGACTCTTCTTCCAAGAAAACAACTCTTGCTCGTAGGACCAGAAACTGCATGTGATTCAACTCCATTTAGGAATGGGAAACAAATGCTAGCTCGCCTTACAAGAAACACACTCTGGTTTTGAGAAAAATGCACTCTTCTACTCTACTGTGTTTCCTATGGGGTTCGAAATGTGAGCTTGCTCAGAACAAAAGAACTGTGCTTCAAACACACCCGGGCCATATCTTGTTCAATTCTGCTTAGGAAACTGACAAGAACAGTAGAACCTCTTCAGTCCAATAGACTGTACATGCTGGGAACAGACTCCAGGGCTATTTGCCCTGTGTGTGACAATGGGAGCGCAATAGTGACTCTTCATCCCAGAAAACAACTCTAGCTTGTATGACCAGAAACTGCATGTGATTCAACTCCATTTAAGACTGGGAAACAAACGCTAGGTCGCCTTACAAGAAACACACTCTGCTTTTGAGGAAAGAGCACTCTTCTACTCTACTGTGTTTCCTATAGGGTCCAAAGAGTGAGCTTGCTCAGAACAAAAGAACTGTGCTTCAAACACACCCGGGCCATATCTTCTTCAATTCTGCTTAGGAAACTGACAAGAACAGTAGCTCCTCTTCAGTCCAATACACTGTACTTGCTGGGAACAGACGCGAGTGCTATTTGCACTGTGTATGGCAATGGGAGCTCAATAGTGACTTTCCTTACCAGAAAACAACTCTTGATCGTAGGAACGGAAACTGCATGTGATTCAACTCCATTTAGGACTGGGAAACAAATGCTAGCTCGCCTTACAAGAAACACACTCTGGTTTTGAGAAAAATGCACTCTTCTACTCTACTGTGTTTCCTATGGGGTTCGAAATGTGAGCTTGCTCAGAACAAAAGAACTGTGCTTCCTACACACCCGGGCCATATCTTGTTCAATTCTGCTTAGGAAACTGACAAGAACCGTAGAACCTCTTCAGTCCAATAGACTGTACATGCTGGGAACAGACGCCAGTGCTATTTGCCCTGTGTGTGACAATGGGAGCACAATAGTGACTCTTCTTCCCAGAAAACAACAGTTGCTCGTATGACCAGAAACTGCATGTGATTCAACTCCATTTAGGACTGGGAAACAAACGCTAGCTCGCCTTACAAGAAACACACTCTGCTTTTGAGGAACGAGCACTCTTCTACTCTACTGTGTTTCCTATAGGGTCCAAACAGTGAGCTTGCTCAGAACAAAAGAACTGTGCTTCCTATACACACGGGCCATATCTAGTTAAATTCTGCTTAGGAAACTGACAAGAACAGTAGCTCCTCTTCAGTCCAATACACTGTACTTGCTGGGAACAGACGCGAGTGCTATTTGCACTGTGTATGGCAATGGGAGCTCAATAGTGACTTTCCTTACCAGAAAACAACTCTTGATCGTAGGAACGGACACTGCATGTGATTCAACTCCATTTAGGACTGGGAAACAAATGCTAGCTCGACTTACAAGAAACACACTCTGCTTTTGAGGAAAGAGCACTCTTCTACTCTACTGTGTTTCCTATAAGGCCAGAACAGTGAGCTTGCTGAGTACAAAAGAACTGTGCTTCCTGCACACATGGGCCATATCTAGTTCAACTCTGCTTAGGAAAATGACAAGAACAGTAGCTCCTCTTCAGTCCAATACACTGTACTTGCTGGGAACAGACGCGAGGGCTATTTGCACTGTGTATGGCAAAGGGAGCGCAATAGTGACCCTTCTTACCAGAAAACAACTCTTGCTCGTAGGACCAGAAACTGCATGTGTATTTCAACTCCATTTAGGACTGGGAAACAAACGCTAGCTCGCCTTACAAGAAACACACTCTGCTTTTGAGAAAAATGCACTCTTCTACTCTACTGTGTTTCCTATGGGGTTCGAAATGTGAGCTTGCTCAGAACAAAAGAACTGTGCTTCCTACACACACGGGCCATATCTTGTTCAATTCTGCTTAGGAAACTGACAAGAACAGTAGATCCTCTTCAGTCCAATAGACTGTACATGCTGGGAACAGACGCCAGTGCTATTTGCCCTGTGTGTGACAATGGGAGTGCAATAGTGACTCTACTTCCCAGAAAACAACTCTTGCTCGTATGACCAGAAACTGCATGTGATTCAACTCCATTTAGGACTGGGAAACAAACCCTAGGTCGCCTTACAAGAAACACACTCTACTTTTGAGAAAAGAGCACTCTTCTACTCTACTGTGTTTCCTAAGGGGTCCGAACAGTGAGCTTGTTCAGAACAAAAGAACTGTGCTTCCTACACACACGGGCCATATCTAGTTCAACTCTGCTTAGGAAACTGAAAAGAACAGTAGATCCTCTTCAGTCCAATACGCTGTACATGCTGGGTACAAACGCCAGTGCTATTTGCACTTTGTATGGCAATGGGAGCACAATAGTGCCTCTTCTTACCAAAAAACAACTCTTGCTCGTAGGACCAGAAACTGCATGTGATTCAACTCCATTTAGGACTGGGAAACAAACGCTAGCTCGCCTTACAAGAAACACACTCTGCTTTTGAGAAAAGATCACTCTTCTACTCTACTGTGTTTCCTATGGGGTGCAAACAGTGAACTTGCTCAGAACAAAAGAACTTTGCTTCCTACACACACGGGCCATATCTAGTTCAATTCTGCTTAGGAAACTGACAAGAACAGTAGCTCCTCTTCAGTCCAATACACTGTACTTGCTGGGAACAGACGCGAGTGCTATTTGCACTGTGTATGGCAATGGGAGCACAATAGTGACTTTCCTTACCAGAAAACAACTCTTGCTCATAGGAACGGAAACTGCATGTGATTCAACTCCATTTAGGACTGCGAAACAAACGCTAGCTCGCCTTACAAAAAACACACTCTGCTTTTGAGGAAAGAGAACTCTTCTACTCTACTGTGTTTCCTATAGGGCCAGAACAGTGAGCTTGCTGAGTACAAAAGAACTGTGCTTCCTACACACATGGGCCATATCTAGTTCATATCTGCTTAGGAAACTGACAAGAACAGTAGCTCCTCTTCAGTCCAATACGCTGTACATGCTGGGTACAGACGCCAGTGCTATTTGCACTTTGTATGGCAATGGGAGCACAATAGTGCCTCTTCTTACCAAAAAACAACTCTTGCTCGTAGGACCAGAAACTGCATGTGATTCAACTCCATTTAGGACTGGGAAACAAATGCTAGCTCGACTTACAAGAAACACACTCTGCTTTTGAGAAAAGAGCACTCTTCTACTCTACTGTTTTTCCTATTGGGCCAGAACAGTGAGCTTGCTGAGTACAAAAGAACTGTGCTTCCTACACACATGGGCCATATCTAGTTCAACTCTGCTTAGGAAAATGACAAGAACAGTAGCTCCTCTTCAGTCCAATACACTGTACTTGCTGGGAACAGACGCGAGAGCTATTTGCACTGTGTATGGCAAAGGGATCGAAATAGTGACCCTTCGTACCAGAAAACAACTCTTGCTAATAGGACCAGAAACTGCATGTGTATTTCAACTCCATTTAGGACTGGGAAACAAACGCTAGCTCGCCTTACAAGAAACACACTTTGCTTTTGAGAAAAATGCACTCTTCTACTATACTGTGTTTCATAAGTGGTTCGAAATGTGAGCTTTCTCAGAAAAAAAGAACTGTGCTTCCTACACACACGGGCCATATCTTGTTCAATTCTGCTTAGGAAACTGACAAGAACAGTAGAACCTCTTCAGTCCAATAGACTGTACATGCTGGGAACAGATGCCAGTGCTATTTGCCCTGTGTGTGACAATGGGAGCGCAATAGTGACTCTTCTTCCAAGAAAACAACTCTTGCTCGTAGGACCAGAAACTGCATGTGTATTTCAACTCCATTTAGGACTGGGAAACAAACGCTAGCTCGCCTTACAAGAAACACACTCTGCTTTTGAGAAAAATGCACTCTTCTACTCTACTGTGTTTCCTATGGGGTTCGAAATGTGAGCTTGCTCAGAACAAAAGAACTGTGCTTCCTAAACACACGGGCCATATCTTGTTCAATTCTGCTTAGGAAACTGACAAGAACAGTAGATCCTCTTCAGTCCAATAGACTGTACATGCTGGGAACAGACGCCAGTGCTATTTGCCCTGTGTGTGACAATGGGAGTGCAATAGTGACTCTACTTCCCAGAAAACAACTCTTGCTCGTATGACCAGAAACTGCATGTGATTCAACTCCATTTAGGACTGGGAAACAAACCCTAGGTCGCCTTACAAGAAACACACTCTACTTTTGAGAAAAGAGCACTCTTCTACTCTACTGTGTTTCCTAAGGGGTCCGAACAGTGAGCTTGTTCAGAACAAAAGAACTGTGCTTCCTACACACACGGGCCATATCTAGTTCAACTCTGCTTAGGAAACTGAAAAGAACAGTAGATCCTCTTCAGTCCAATATGCTGTACATGCTGGGTACAAACGCCAGTGCTATTTGCACTTTGTATGGCAATGGGAGCACAATAGTGCCTCTTCTTACCAAAAAACAACTCTTGCTCGTAGGACCAGAAACTGCATGTGATTCAACTCCATTTAGGACTGGGAAACAAACGCTAGCTCGCCTTACAAGAAACACACTCTGCTTTTGAGAAAAGATCACTCTTCTACTCTACTGTGTTTCCTATGGGGTGCAAACAGTGAACTTGCTCAGAACAAAAGAACTTTGCTTCCTACACACACGGGCCATATCTAGTTCAATTCTGCTTAGGAAACTGACAAGAACAGTAGCTCCTCTTCAGTCCAATACACTGTACTTGCTGGGAACAGACGCGAGTGCTATTTGCACTGTGTATGGCAATGGGAGCACAATAGTGACTTTCCTTACCAGAAAACAACTCTTGCTCATAGGAACGGAAACTGCATGTGATTCAACTCCATTTAGGACTGCGAAACAAACGCTAGCTCGCCTTACAAAAAACACACTCTGCTTTTGAGGAAAGAGAACTCTTCTACTCTACTGTGTTTCCTATAGGGCCAGAACAGTGAGCTTGCTGAGTACAAAAGAACTGTGCTTCCTACACACATGGGCCATATCTAGTTCATATCTGCTTAGGAAACTGACAAGAACAGTAGCTCCTCTTCAGTCCAATACGCTGTACATGCTGGGTACAGACGCCAGTGCTATTTGCACTTTGTATGGCAATGGGAGCACAATAGTGACTCTTCTTACCAAAAAACAACTCTTGCTCGTAGGACCAGAAACTGCATGTGATTCAACTCCATTTAGGACTGGGAAACAAATGCTAGCTCGACTTACAAGAAACACACTCTGCTTTTGAGAAAAGAGCACTCTTCTACTCTACTGTTTTTCCTATTGGGCCAGAACAGTGAGCTTGCTGAGTACAAAAGAACTGTGCTTCCTACACACATGGGCCATATCTAGTTCAACTCTGCTTAGGAAAATGACAAGAACAGTAGCTCCTCTTCAGTCCAATACACTGTACTTGCTGGGAACAGACGCGAGAGCTATTTGCACTGTGTATGGCAAAGGGATCGAAATAGTGACCCTTCGTACCAGAAAACAACTCTTGCTAATAGGACCAGAAACTGCATGTGTATTTCAACTCCATTTAGGACTGGGAAACAAACGCTAGCTCGCCTTAAAAGAAACACACTTTGCTTTTGAGAAAAATGCACTCTTCTACTATACTGTGTTTCATAAGGGGTTCGAAATGTGAGCTTTCTCAGAACAAAAGAACTGTGCTTCCTACACACACGGGCCATATCTTGTTCAATTCTGCTTAGGAAACTGACAAGAACAGTAGAACCTCTTCAGTCCAATAGACTGTACATGCTGGGAACAGATGCCAGTGCTATTTGCACTGTGTGACAATGGGAGCGCAATAGTGACTCTTCTTCCAAGAAAACAACTCTTGCTCGTAGGACCAGAAACTGCATGTGATTCAACTCCATTTAGGACTGGGAAACAAATGCTAGCTCGCCTTACAAGAAACACACTCTGGTTTTGAGAAAAATGCACTCTTCTACTCTACTGTGTTTCCTATGGGGTTTGAAATGTGAGCTTGCTCAGAACAAAAGAACTGTGCTTCAAACACACCCGGGCCATATCTTTTTCAATTCTGCTTAGGAAACTGACAAGAACAGTAGCACCTCTTCAGTCCAATAGACTGTACATGCTGGGAACAGACGCCAGTGCTATTTGCCCTGTGTGTGACAATGGGAGCGCAATAGTGACTCTTCTTCCCAGAAAACAACTCTTGCTCGTAGGACCAGAAACTGCATGTGATTCAACTCCATTTAAGACTGGGAAACAAAAGCTAGCTCGCCTTACAAGAAACACACTCTGCTTTTGAGGAAAGAGCACTCTTCTACTCTACTGTGTTTCCTATAGGGTCCAAAGAGTGAGCTTGCTCAGAACAAAAGAACTGTGCTTCAAACACACCCGGGCCATATCTTGTTCAATTCTGCTTAGGAAACTGACAAGAACAGTAGCTTATCTTCAGTCCAATACACTGTACTTGCTGGGAACAGACGCGAGTGCTATTTGCACTGTGTATGGCAATGGGAGCTCAATAGTGACTTTCCTTACCAGAAAACAACTCTTGATCGTAGGAACGGAAACTGCATGTGATTCAACTCCATTTAGGACTGGGAAACAAATGCTAGCTCGCCTTACAAGAAACACACTCTGCTTTTGAGAAAAATGCACTCTTCTACTCTACTGTGTTTCCTATGGGGTTCGAAATGTGAGCTTGCTCAGAACAAAAGAACTGTGCTTCCTACACACCCGGGCCATATCTTGTTCAATTCTGCTTAGGAAACTGACAAGAACAGTAGAAACTCTTCAGTCCAATAGACTGTACATGCTGGGAACAGACGCCAGTGCTATTTGCCCTGAGTGTGGCAATGGGAGCACAATAGTGACTCTTCTTCCCAGAAAACAACAGTTGCTCGTATGACCAGAAACTGCATGTGATTCAACTCCATTTAGGACTGGGAAACAAACACTAGCTCGCCTTACAAGAAACACACTCTGCTTTTGAGGAAAGAGCACTCTTCTACTCTACTGTGTTTCCTATAGGGTCCAAACAGTGAGCTTGCTCAGAACAAAAGAACTGTGCTTCCTACACACACGGGCCATATCTAGTTAAATTCTGCTTAGGAAACTGACAAGAACAGTAGCTCCTCTTCAGTCCAATACACTGTACTTGCTGGGAACAGACGCGAGTGCTATTTGCACTGTGTATGGCAATGGGAGCTAAATAGTGACTTTCCTTACCAGAAAACAACTCTTGATCGTAGGAACGGACACTGCATGTGATTCAACTCCATTTAGGACTGGGAAACAAATGTTTGCTCGACTTACAAGAAACACACTCTGCTTTTGAGGAAAGAGCACTCTTCTACTCTACTGTGTTTCCTATAGGGCCAGAACAGTGAGCTTGCTGAGTACAAAAGAACTGTGCTTCCTGCACACATGGGCCATATCTAGTTCAACTCTGCTTAGGAAAATGACAAGGACAGTAGCTCCTCTTCAGTCCAATACACTGTACTTGCTGGGAACAGACGCGAGGGCTATTTGCACTGTGTATGGCAAAGGGAGCGCAATAGTGACCCTTCTTACCAGAAAACAACTCTTGCTCGTAGTACCAGAAATGCATGTGTATTTCAACTCCATTTAGGACTGGGAAACAAACGCTAGCTCGCCTTACAAGAAACACACTCTGCTTTTGAGAAAAATGCACTCTTCTACTCTACTGTGTTTCCTATGGGGTTCGAAATGTGAGCTTGCTCAGAACAAAAGAACTGTGCTTCCTACACACACGGGCCATATATTGTTCAATTCTGCTTAGGAAACTGACAAGAACAGTAGATCCTCTTCAGTCCAATAGACTGTACATGCTGGGAACAGACGCCAGTGCTATTTGCCCTGTGTGTGACAATGGGAGCGCAATAGTGACTCTACTTCCCAGAAAAAAACTCTTGCTCGTATGACCAGAAACTGCATGTTATTCAACTCCATTTAGGACTGGGAAACAAACCCTAGGTCGCCTTACAAGAAACACACTCTACTTTTGAGAAAAGAGCACTCTTCTACTCTACTGTGTTTCCTATGGGGTCCGAACAGTGAGCTTGCTCAGAACAAAAGAACTGTGCTTCCTACACACACGGGCCATATCTAGTTCAACTCTGCTTAGGAAACTGAAAAGAACAGTAGATCCTCTTCAGTCCAATACGCTGTACATGCTGGGAACAGACGCCAGTGATATTTGCACTTTGTATGGCAAAGGGAGCACAATAGTGCCTCTTCTTACCAAAAAACAACTCTTGCTCGTAGGACCAGAAACTGCATGTGATTCAACTCCATTTAGGACTGGGAAACAAACGCTAGCTCGCCTTACAAGAAACACACTCTGCTTTTGAGAAAAGGTCACTCTTCTACTCTACTGTGTTTCCTATGGGGTGCAAACAGTGAACTTGCTCAGAACAAAAGAACTTTGCTTCCTACACACACGGGCCATATCTAGTTCAATTCTGCGTAGGAAACTGACAAGAACAGTAGCTCCTCTTCAGTCCAATACACTGTACTTCCTGGGAACAGACGCGAGTGCTATTTGCACTGTGTATGGCAATTGGAGCACAATAGTGACTTTCCTTACCAGAAAACAACTCTTGCTCATAGGAACGGAAACTGCATGTGATTCAACTCCATTTAGGACTGGGAAACAAACGCTAGCTCGCCTTACAAAAAACACACTCTGCTTTTGAGGAAAGAGAACTCTTCTACTCTACTGTGTTTCCTATAGGGCCAGAACAGTGAGCTTGCTGAGTACAAAAGAACTGTGCTTCCTACACACATGGGTCATATCTAGTTCATCTCTGCTTAGGAAACTGACAAGAACAGTAGCTCCTCTTCAGTCCAATACACTGTACTTGCTGGGAACAGACGCTAGGGCTATTTGCACTGTGTATGGCAAAGGGTGGGCAATAGTGACTCTTCTTCCCAGAAAACAACTCTTGCTCGTATGACCAGAAACTGCATGTGATTCAACTCCATTTAGGACTGGGAAACAAACGCTAGGTCGCCTTACAAGAAACACACTCTGCTTTTGAGGAAAGAGCACTCTTCTACTCTACTGTGTTTCCTATGGGGTCCGAACAGTGAGCTTGCTCAGAACAAAAGAACTGTGCTTCCTTCACACACGGGCCATATCTAGTTCAACTCTGCTTAGGAAACTGAAAAGAACAGTAGATCCTCTTCAGTCCAATACGCTGTACATGCTGGGTACAGACGCCAGTGCTATTTGCACTTTGTGTGGCAATGGGAGCACAATAGTGACTCTTCTTACCAAAAAACTACTCTTGCTCGTAGGACCAGAAACTGCATGTGATTCAACTCCATTTAGGACTGGGAAACAAACGCTAGCTCGCCTTACAAGAAACACACTCTGCTTTTGAGAAAAGAGCACTCTTCTACTCTACTGTTTTTCCTATTGGGCCAGAACAGTGAGCTTGCTGAGTACAAAAGAACTGTGCTTCCTACACACATGGGCCATGTCTAGTTCAACTCTGCTTAGGAAAATGACAAGAACAGTAGCTCCTCTTCAGTGCAATACACTGTACTTGCTGGGAACAGACGCTAGGGCTATTTGCACTGTGTATGGCAAAGGGTGGGCAATAGTGACTCTTCTTCCCAGAAAACAACTCTTGCTCGTATGACCAGAAACTGCATGTGATTCAACTCCATTTAGGACTGGGAAACAAACGCTAGGTCGCCTTACAAGAAACACATTCTGCTTTTGAGAAAAGAGCACTCTTCTACTCTACTGTGTTTCCTATGGGGTCCGAACAGTGAGCTTTCTCAGAACAAAAGAACTGTGCTTCCTTCACACACGGGCCATATCTAGTTCAACTCTGCTTAGGAAACTGACAAGAACAGCAGCTCCTCTTCAGTCCAATACACTGTACTTGCTGGGAACAGACGCGAATCCTATTTGCACTGTGAATGGCAATTGGAGCACAATAGTGACTCTTCTTACCAGAAAACAATTCTTACTCGTAGGACCAGAAACTGCATGTGATTCAACTCCATTTAGGACTGGGAAACAAACGGTAGCTCGCCTTACAAGAAACACACTCTGCTTTTGAGAAAAGAGCACTCTTCTGCTCTACTGTGTTTTCTATAGTGCCAGAACAGTGAGCTTGCTCAGAACAAAAGAACTGTGCTTCCTACACACGGGCCATATCTAGTTCAACTCTGCTTAGGAAACTGACAAGAACAGTAGCTTCTCTTCAGTCCAATACACTGTACTTGCTGGAAAGAGACGCAAGAGCTATTTGCAGTGTGTATGGCAATGAGCGCGCAATATTGACTTTCCTTACCAGAAAACAACTCTTGCTTGTAGGACCAAAAACTGCATGTGATTCAACTCCATTTAGGACTGGGAAACAAACGCTAACTCGCCTTACAAGAAACACTCTCTGCTTTTGATAAAAGAGCACTCTTCCACTCTACTGTGTTTCCAATAGTGCCAGAACAGTTAGCTTGCTCAGAACAAAAGAACTGTGCTTCCTACCACACGGCCATGTCTAATTCAATTCGGCTTAGGAAACTGACAACAATAGATCCTCGTCAGTCCAATACACTGTAAATGCTGGGAACAGACGCGAATGCTATTTGCACTCTGTATGACAATGGGAGCGCAACAGTGGCTCTTCTTACCAGAAAACAACTCTTGCTCGTAGGAACAGAAACTGCATGTGACTCAACTCCATTTAGGACTGGAAAACAAACTCTAGCTCGCCTTACAAGAAACACACTCTGCTTTTCAGAAAAGAGCACTCTTCTACTCTACTGTGTTTCCTATAGGGCCAGAACAGAGAGCTTGCTCAGAACAAAAGAACTGTGCATTGTTCAAACACGGGCCATATCTAGTTTAACTCTGCTTAGGAAACTGACAAGAACAGTAGCTCTTCTTCAGTCCAATACACTGTACTTGCTGCGAACAGACGCGAGTGCTATTTGCACTGTGTATGTCAATGGGAGCGCAATAGTGACTTTCCTTACCAGGAAACAACTCTTGCTCATAGGACCAGAAACTGCATGTGATTCAACTCCATTTAGCACTGGGAAACAAACGCTAGCTTGCCTTACAAGAAATACACTCTGCTTTTGAGAAAAGAGCACTCTTCTACTCTACTGTGTTTCCTATGGTGTTCGAACAATGAGCTTGCTCAGAAGAAAAGAACTGTGCTTCCTAAACACACGAGCCATATCTAGTTCAAGTCTGCTTAAGAAACTGACAAGAATATCAGATCCTTTTCAGTCCAATACACTGTACTTGCTGTCAACAGATGCGAGTGCTATTTTCACAGTGTATCGCAATGGGAGCGCAATAGTGACTCTTCTTACCAGAAAACAACTCTTGCTGGGAGAACCAGAAAATGCATGTGATTCAATTTATTTAGAACTAGGAAACAAACGCTAGCTTGCCTTACAAGAAACACAATCTGCTTTTGAGAAAAGAGCACTCTTCTACTCTACAGTGTTTCCTATGGGGCCAGAACAGTGAGCTTTCTCAGAACAAAAGAACTCTGCTTCCTATGCACACGGGCCTTATCTAGTTCAACTCTGCTTAAAAAACCGACAAGAACAATAGCTCGTCTTCAGTCGAATACACTGTACATGCTGGGAACCGACGCCAGTGATATTTGCCGTGTGTAAGACAATGAGAGCACAATAGTGACTCTTCTTACCAGGGAACAACTCTTGCTCATAGGACCAGAAACTGCATGTGATTCAACTCCATTTAGGACTGGGAAACAAACGCTAGCTCGCCCTACAAGAAACACACTCTGCTTAGGAAACTGACAAGAACAGTAGCTCCTCTTCAGTCCAATACGCTGTAATTCCTGGGAACAGACCTGAGTGCTATTTGCACTGTATATGGCAATGGGAGCGCAATAGTGACTCTTCTTACCAGAAAATAACTCTTGCTCATAGGACCAGAAACTGCATGGGATCCAAATCCATTTCTGACTGGGAAACAAACGCTAGCTCGCCTTACAAGAAACACACTCTGCTTTTGAGAAAAGAGCACTCTTCTACTCTACTGCATTTCCTATGGAGTTTGAACAGTGAGCTTGCTCAGAACAAAAGAACTGTGCTTTCTACACACACGGGCAATATCTAGTTCAATTCTGCTTAGGAAACTGAAAAGAACAGTAGCTCCTCTTCAGTCCAATACACTGTACTTGCTGGGAACAGACGCCAGTGCTATTTGCCATGTGTATGACAATGGGAGCACAATAGTGACTGTTCTTACCAGAAAATACTCTTGCACATAGGACCAGAAACTGCATGTGATTCAACTCCATTTAGGAATCGGAAACAAACGCTAGCTCGCCTTACAAGAAACACACTCTGCTTTTGAGAAAAGAGCACTCTTCTACTCTACTGTGTTTCCTATAGAGCCAGAACAGTGAGTTTGCTCAGAACAAAAGAACTGTGCTTCCTACATACACGGACCATATCTAGTTCAACTCCGCTTAGGAAACTGACAAGAACAGTAGCTCCTCTTCAGTCCAATAAACTGCACTTGCTGGGAACAGACGCGAGTGCTATTTGCACTGGGTAATGCAATGGGAGCACAATAGTGACTCTTCTTACCAGAAAACAACTCTTGCTTGTAGGACCAGAAACTGCATGTGATTCAACTCCATTTAGGACTGGGAAACAAAAGCTAGCTCGCCTTACAAGAAACACACTCTGCTTTTGAGAAAAGAGCACTCATCTACTCTACTGTGTTTCCTTTGGGGTCCAAACAGTAAGCTTGCTCAGAACAAAACAACTGTGCTTCCTACACACACGGGCCATATCTAGTTCAATTCTGCTTAGGAAACTGACAAGAACAGTAGCTCCTCTTCAGTCCAATACACTGTACTTGCTGGGAACAGACGCGAGTGCTATTTGCACTGTGTATGGCAATGGGAGCGCAATAGTGACTTTCCTTACCAGAAAACAACTCTTGCTCCTAGGAACAGAAACTGCATGTGATTCAACTCCATTTAGGACTGGGAAACAAATGCTAGATCGCCTTACAAGAAACACACTCTGCTTTTGAGAAAAATGCACTCTTCTACCCTACTGTGTTTCCTATGGGGTTCGAAATGTGAGCTTGCTCAGAACAAAAGAACTGTGCTTCCTACACACACGGGCCATATCTTGTTCAATTCTGCTTAGGAAACTGACAAGAACAGTAGAACCTCTTCAGTCCAATACACTGTACTTGCTGGGAACAGACGCCAGTGCTATTTGCAATGTGTATGGCAATGGGAGCTCAATAGTGACTTTCCTTACAAGAAAACAACTCTTGATCGTAGGAACGGAAACTGCATGTGATTCAACTCCATTTAGGACTGGGAAACAAACGCTAGCTCGCCTTACAAGAAACACACTCTGCTTTTGAGAAAAGAGCACTCTTCTACTCTACTGTTTTTCCTATTGGGCCAGAACAGTGAGCTTGCTGAGTACAAAAGAACTGTGCTTCCTACACACATGGGCCATATCTAGTTCAACTCTGCTTAGGAAAATGACAAGAACAGTAGCTCCTCTTCAGTCCAATACACTGTACTTGCTGGGAACAGACGCAAGGGCTATTTGCACTGTGTATGGCAAAGGGATCGAAATAGTGACTCTTCTTCTCAGAAAACAACTCTTGCTCGTAGGACCAGAATCTGCATGTATTTCAACTCCATTTAGGACTGGGAAACAAACGCTAGCTCGCCTTACAAGAAACACACTCTGCTTTTGAGAAAATTGCACTCTTCTACTCTACTGTGTTTCCTAAGGGGTGCGAAATGTGAGCTTTCTCAGAACAAAAGAACTGTGCTTCCTACACACACGGGCCATATCTTGTTCAATTCTGCTTAGGAAACTGACAAGAACAGTAGAGCCTCTTCAGTCCAATAGACTGTTCATGCTGGGAACAGACGCCAGTGCTATTTGTCCTGTGTGTGACAATGGGAGCGCAATAGTGACTCTTCTTCCCAGAAAACAACTCTTGCTCGTATAACCAGAAACTGCATGTGATTCAACTACATTTAGGACTGGGAAACAAACGCTAGCTCGCCTTACAACAAACACACTCTGCTTTTGAGGAAAGAGCACTCTTCTACTCTACTGTGTTTCCTATAGGGCCAGAACAGTGAGCTTGCTGAGTACAAAAGAACTGTGCTTCCTGCACACATGGGCCATATCTAGTTCAACTCTGCTTAGGAAAATGACAAGGACAGTAGCTCCTCTTCAGTCCAATACACTGTACTTGCTGGGAACAGACGCGAGGGCTATTTTCACTGTGTATGTCAAAGGGAGCGCAATAGTGACCCTTCTTACCAGAAAACAACTCTTGCTCGTAGGAACAGAAACTGCATGTGATTCAACTCCATTTAGGTCTGGGAAACAATCGCTAGCTCGCCTTACAAGGAACACACTCTGCTTTTGAGAAAAGAGCACTCTTCTACTCTACTGTGTTTCCTATGGGGTCCAAACTGTGAGCTTGCTCAGAACAAAAGAACTGGGCTTCCTACACACACGTGCCACATCTAGTTCAATTCTGCTTAGGAAACTGACAAGAACAGTAGCTCCTCTTCAGTCCAATACACTGTACTTGCTGGGAACAGACGCGAGTGCTATTTGCACTGTGTATGGCAATGGGAGCGCAATAGTGACTTTCCTTACCAGAAAACAACTCTTGCTCCTAGGAACGGAAACTGCATGTGATTCAACTCCATTTAGGACTGTGAAACAAAAGCTAGCTCGCCTTACAAGAAACACACTCTGCTTTTGAGAAAAATGCACTCTTCTACTCTACTGTGTTTCCTATGGGTTTCGAAATGTGAGCTTGCTCAGAACAAAAGAACTGTGCTTCCTATACACGCGGGCCATATCTTGTTCAATTCTGCTTAGGAAACTGACAAGAACAGTAGAACCTCTTCAGTCCAATAGACTGTACATGCTGGGAACAGACGCCAGTGCTATTTGCCCTGTGTGTGACAATGGGAGCGCAATAGTGACTCTTTTCCCAGAAAACAACTCTTGCTCGTATGACCAGAAACTGCATGTGATTCAACTCCATTTAGGACTGGGAAACAAACGCTAGCTCGCCTTACAAGAAACACACTCTGCTTTTGAAGAAAGAGCACTCTTCTACTCTACTGTGTTTCCTATAGGGTCCAAACAGTGAGCTTTCTCAGAACAAAAGAACTGTGCTTCCTACACACACGGGCCATATCTAGTTCACTTCTGCTTAGGAAACTGACAAGAACAGTAGCTCCTCTTCAGTCCAATACACTGTACTTGCTGGGAACAGACGCGAGTGCTATTTGCACTGTGTATGGCAATGGGAGCACAATAGTGACTTTCCTTACCAGAAAACAACTCTTGCTCGTAGGAACGGAAACTGCATGTGATTCAACTCCATTTAGGACTGGGAAACAAACGCTAGCTCGCCTTACAAGAAACACACTCTGCTTTTGAGAAAAGAGCACTCTTCTACTCTACTGTTTTTCCTATTGGGCCAGAACAGTGAGCTTGCTGAGTACAAAAGAACTGTGCTTCCTACACACATGGGCCATATCTAGTTCAACTCTGCTTAGGAAAATGACAAGAACAGAAGCTCCTCTTCAGTCCAATACACTGTAATTGCTGGGAACAGACGCGAGGGCTATTTGCACTGTGTATGGCAAAGGGATCGCAATAGTGACCCCTCGTACCAGAAAACAACTCTTGTTCGTAGGACCAGAAACTGCATGTGTATTTCAACTCCATTTAGGACTGGGAAACAAAAGCTAGCTCGCCTTACAAGAAACACACTCTGCTTTTGAGAAAAATGCACTCTTCTACTCTACTGTGTTTCCTATGGGGTCCGAAATGTGAGCTTGCTCAGAACAAAAGAACTGTGCTTCCTACACACACGGGCCATATCTTGTTCAATTCTGCTTAGGAAACTGACAAGAACAGTAGATCCTCTTCAGTCCAATAGACTGTACATGCTGGGAACAGACGCCAGTGCTATTTGCCCTGTGTGTGACAATGGGAGCGCAATAGTGACTCTACTTCCCAGAAAACAACTCTTGCTCGTAGGACCAGAAACTGCATGTGATTCAACTCCATTTAGGACTGGGAAACAAACCCTAGGTCGCCTTACAAGAAACACACTCTACTTTTGAGAAAAGAGCACTCTTCTACTCTACTGTGTTTCCTATGGGGTCCGAACAGTGAGCTTGCTCAGAAAAAAAGAACTGTGCTTTCTACACACACGGGCCATATCTTGTTCAACTCTGCTTAGGAAACTGAAAAGAACAGTAGATCCTCTTCAGTCCAATACGCTGTACATGCTGGGTACAGACGCCAGTGCTATTTGCACTTTGTATGGCAATGGGAGCACAATAGTGCCTCTTCTTACCAAAAAACAACTCTTGCTCGTAGGACCAGAAACTGCATGTGATTCAACTCCATTTAGGACTGGGAAACAAATGCTAGCTCGCCTTACAAGAAACACACTCTGCTTTTGAGAAAAGAGCACTCTTCTACTCTACTGTTTTTCCTATTGGGCCAGAACAGTGAGCTTGCTGAGTACAAAAGAACTGTGCTTCCTACACACATGGGCCATATCTAGTTCAACTCTGCTTAGGAAAATGACAAGAACAGTAGCTCCTCTTCAGTCCAATACACTGTACTTGCTGGGAACAGACGCGAGAGCTATTTGCACTATGTATGGCCAAGGGATCGAAATAGTGACCCTTCGTACCAGAAAACAACTCTTGTTCGTAGGACCAGAAACTGCATGTGTATTTCAACTCCATTTAGGACTGGGAAACAAACGCTAGCTCGCCTTACAAGAAACACACTCTGCTTTTGAGAAAAATGCACTCTTCTACTCTACTGTGTTTCCTAAGGGGTTCGAAATGTGAGCTTTCTCAGAACAAAAGAACTGTGCTTCCTACACACACGGGCCATATCTTGTTCAATTCTGCTTAGGAAACTGACAAGAACAGTAGAACCTCTTCAGTCCAATAGACTGTACATGCTGGGAACAGATGCCAGTGCTATTTGCCCTGTGTGTGACAATGGGAGCGCAATAGTGACTCTTCTTCCAAGAAAACAACTCTTGCTCGTAGGACCAGAAACTGCATGTGATTCAACTCCATTTAGGACTGGGAAACAAACCCTAGGTCGCCTTACAAGAAACACACTCTGGTTTTGAGAAAAATGCACTCTTCTACTCTACTGTGTTTCCTATGGGGTTTGAAATGTGAGCTTGCTCAGAACAAAAGAACTGTGCTTCAAACACACCCGGGCCATATCTTGTTCAATTCTGCTTATGAAACTGACAAGAACAGTAGAACCTCTTCAGTCCAATAGACTGTACATGCTGGGAACAGACGCAAGGGCTATTTGCCCTGTGTGTGACAATGGGAGCGCAATAGTGACTCTTCTTCCCAAAAAACAACTCTTGCTCGTATGACCAGAAACTGGATGTGATTCAACTCCATTTAAGACTGGGAAACAAACGCTAGGTCGCCTTACAAGAAACACACTCTGCTTTTGAGGAAAGAGCACTCTTCTACTCTACTGTGTTTCCTATAGGGTCCAAAGAGTGAGCTTGCTCAGAACAAAAGAACTGTGCTTCCTACACACGGGCCATATCTAGTTAAATTCTGCTTAGGAAACTGACAAGAACAGTAGCTCCTCTTCAGTCCAATACACTGTACTTGCTGGAAACAGAGCGAGTGCTATTTGCACTGTGTATGGCAATGGGAGCTCAATAGTGACTTTCCTTACCAGAAAACAACTCTTGATCGTAGGAACGGAAACTGCATGTGATTCAACTCCATTTAGGACTGGGAAACAAATGCTAGCTCGCCTTACAAGAAACACACTCTGGTTTTGAGAAAAATGCACTCTTCTACTCTACTGTGTTTCCTATGGGGTTCGAAATGTGAGCTTGCTCAGAACAAAAGAACTGTGCTTCAAACACACCTGGGCCATATCTTGTTCAATTCTGCTTAGGAAACTGACAAGAACAGTAGAACCTCTTCAGTCCAATAGACTGTACATGCTGGGAACAGACTCCAGGGCTATTTGCCCTGTGTGTGACAATGGGAGCGCAATAGTGACTCTTCATCCCAGAAAACAACTCTTGCTTGTATGACCAGAAACTGCATGTGATTCAACTCCATTTAAGACTGGGAAAAAAACGCTAGGTCGCCTTACAAGAAACACACTCCTCTTTTGAGGAAAGAGCACTCTTCTACTCTACTGTGTTTCCTATAGGGTCCAAAGAGTGAGCTTGCTCAGAACAAAAGAACTGTGGTTCAAACACACCCGGGCCATATCTTCTTCAATTCTGCTTAGGAAACTGACAAGAACAGTAGCTCCTCTTCAGTCCAGTACACTGTACTTGCTGGAACCAGAAGCGAGTGCTATTTGTACTGTGTATAGCAATGGGAGCACAATAGTGACTCTTCTTATCAGAAAACAACTCTTGCTCGTAGGACCAAAAACTGCATGTGATTCAACTCCATTTAGGACTGGGAAACAAACGCTAGCTCGCCGTACAAGAAACACACTCTGCTTTTGAGGAAAGAGCACTCTTCTACTCTACTGTGTTTCCTATAGGGTCCAAACAGTGAGCTTGCTCAGAACAAAAGAACTGTGCTTCCTATACACACGGGCCATATCTAGTTAAATTCTGCTTAGGAAACT
The DNA here is from genome assembly GCF_949786415.1 of Peromyscus eremicus. Lineage (NCBI taxonomy): Eukaryota > Metazoa > Chordata > Mammalia > Rodentia > Cricetidae > Peromyscus > Peromyscus eremicus. The sequence goes on from NW_026735379.1 coordinate 101,869, forward strand.
GACAAGAACAGTAGCTCCTCTTCAGTCCAATACACTGTACTTGCTGGGAACAGACGCGAGTGCTATTTGCACTGTGTATGGCAATGGGAGCTCAATAGTGACTTTCCTTACCAGAAAACAACTCTTGATCGTAGGAACGGACACTGCATGTGATTCAACTCCATTTAGGACTGGGAAACAAATGCTAGCTCGACTTACAAGAAACACACTCTGCTTTTGAGGAAAGAGCACTCTACTACTCTACTGTGTTTCCTATAAGGCCAGAACAGTGAGCTTGCTGAGTACAAAAGAACTGTGCTTCCTGCACACATGGGCCATATCTAGTTCAACTCTGCTTAGGAAAATGACAAGAACAGTAGCTCCTCTTCAGTCCAATACACTGTACTTGCTGGGAACAGACGCGAGGGCTATTTGCACTGTGTATGGCAAAGGGAGTGCAATAGTGACCCTTCTTACCAGAAAACAACTCTTGCTCGTAGGACCAGAAACTGCATGTGTATTTCAACTCCATTTAGGACTGGGAAACAAACGCTAGCTCGCCTTACAAGAAACACACTCTGCTTTTGAGAAAAATGCACTCTTCTACTCTACTGTGTTTCCTATGGGGTTCGAAATGTGAGCTTGCTCAGAACAAAAGAACTGTGCTTCCTACACACACGGGCCATATCTTGTTCAATTCTGCTTAGGAAACTGACAAGAACAGTAGATCCTCTTCAGTCCAATAGACTGTACATGCTGGGAACAGACGCCAGTGCTATATGCCCTGTGTGTGACAATGGGAGCGCAATAGTGACTCTACTTCCCAGAAAACAACTCTTGCTCGTATGACCAGAAACTGCATGTGATTCAACTCCATTTAGGACTGGGAAACAAACCCTAGGTCGCCTTACAAGAAACACACTCTACTTTTGAGAAAAGAGCACTCTTCTACTCTACTGTGTTTCCTAAGGGGTCCGAACAGTGAGCTTGTTCAGAACAAAAGAACTGTGCTTCCTACACACACGGGCCATATCTAGTTCAACTCTGCTTAGGAAACTGAAAAGAACAGTAGATCCTCTTCAGTCCAATACGCTGTACATGCTGGGTACAAACGCCAGTGCTATTTGCACTTTGTATGGCAATGGGAGCACAATAGTGCCTCTTCTTACCAAAAAACAACTCTTGCTCGTAGGACCAGAAACTGCATGTGATTCAACTCCATTTAGGACTGGGAAACAAACGCTAGCTCGCCTTACAAGAAACACACTCTGCTTTTGAGAAAAGGTCACTCTTCTACTCTACTGTTTTTCCTATTGGGCCAGAACAGTGAGCTTGCTGAGTACAAAAGAACTGTGCTTCCTACACACATGGGCCATATCTAGTTCAACTCTGCTTAGGAAAATGACAAGAACAGTAGCTCCTCTTCAGTCCAATACACTGTACTTGCTGGGAACAGACGCGAGAGCTATTTGCACTGTGTATGGCAAAGGGATCGAAATAGTGACCCTTCGTACCAGAAAACAACTCTTGTTCGTAGGACCAGAAACTGCATGTGTATTTCAACTCCATTTAGGACTGGGAAACAAACGCTAGCTCGCCTTACAAGAAACACACTCTGCTTTTGAGAAAAATGCACTCTTCTACTCTACTGTGTTTCCTAAGGGGTTCGAAATGTGAGCTTTCTCAGAACAAAAGAACTGTGCTTCCTACACACACGGGCCATATCTTGTTCAATTCTGCTTAGGAAACTGACAAGAACAGTAGAACCTCTTCAGTCCAATAGACTGTACATGCTGGGAACAGATGCCAGTGCTATTTGCCCTGTGTGTGACAATGGGAGCGCAATAGTGACTCTTCTTCCAAGAAAACAACTCTTGCTCGTAGGACCAGAAACTGCATGTGATTCAACTCCATTTAGGACTGGGAAACAAATGCTAGCTCGCCTTACAAGAAACACACTCTGGTTTTGAGAAAAATGCACTCTTCTACTCTACTGTGTTTCCTATGGGGTTTGAAATGTGAGCTTGCTCAGAACAAAAGAACTGTGCTTCAAACACACCGGGCCATATCTTGTTCAATTCTGCTTAGGAAACTGACAAGAACAGTAGAAACTCTTCAGTCCAATAGACTGTACATGCTGGGAACAGACGCCAGTGCTATTTGCCCTGTGTGTGACAATGGGAGCGCAATAGTGACTCTTCTTCCCAGAAAACAACTCTTGCTCGTAGGACCAGAAACTGCATGTGATTCAACTCCATTTAAGACTGGGAAACAAACGCTAGGTCGCCTTACAAGAAACACACTCTGCTTTTGAGGAAAGAGCACTCTTCTACTCTACTGTGTTTCCTATAGGGTCCAAAAAGTGAGCTTGCTCAGAACAAAAGAACTGTGCTTCAAACACACCCGGGCCATATCTTGTTCAATTCTGCTTAGGAAACTGACAAGAACAGTAGCTTATCTTCAGTCCAATACACTGTACTTGCTGGGAACAGACGCGAGTGCTATTTGCACTGTGTATGGCAATGGGAGCTCAATAGTGACTTTCCTTACCAGAAAACAACTCTTGATCGTAGGAACGGAAACTGCATGTGATTCAACTCCATTTAGGACTGGGAAACAAATGCTAGCTCGCCTTACAAGAAACACACTCTGCTTTTGAGAAAATGCACTCTTCTACTCTACTGTGTTTCCTATGGGGTTCGAAATGTGAGCTTGCTCAGAACAAAAGAACTGTGCTTCCTACACACCCGGGCCATATCTTGTTCAATTCTGCTTAGGAAACTGACAAGAACAGTAGAAACTCTTCAGTCCAATAGACTGTACATGCTGGGAACAGACGCCAGTGCTATTTGCCCTGTGTGTGGCAATGGGAGCACAATAGTGACTCTTCTTCCCAGAAAAACAACAGTTGCTCGTATGACCAGAAACTGCATGTGATTCAAATCCATTTAGGACTGGGAAACAAACACTAGCTCGCCTTACAAGAAACACACTCTGCTTTTGAGGAAAGAGCACTCTTCTACTCTACTGTGTTTCCTATAGGGTCCAAACAGTGAGTTTGCTCAGAACAAAAGAACTGTGCTTCCTACACACACGGGCCGTATCTAGTTAAATTCTGCTTAGGAAACTGACAAGAACAGTAGCTCCTCTTCAGTCAAATACACTGTACTTTGTGGGAACAGACGCGAGTGCTATTTGCACTGTGTATGGCAATGGGAGCTCAATAGTGACTTTCCTTACCAGAAAACAACTCTTGATCGTAAGAACGGACACTGCATGTGATTCAACTCCATTTAGGACTGGGAAACAAATGCTAGCTCGACTTACAAGAAACACACTCTGCTTTTGAGGAAAGAGCACTCTTCTACTCTACTGTGTTTCCTATAGGGCCAGAACAGTGAGCTTGATGAGTACAAAAGAACTGTGCTTCCTGCACACATGGGCCACATCTAGTTCAACTCTGCTTAGGAAAATGACAAGAACAGTAGCTCCTCTTCAGTCCAATACACTGTACTTGCTGGGAACAGACGCGAGGGCTATTTGCACTGTGTATGGCAAAGGGAGCGCAATAGTGACCCTTCTTACCAGAAAACAACTCTTGCTCGTAGTACCAGAAATGCATGTGTATTTCAACTCCATTTAGGACTGGGAAACAAACGCTAGCTCGCCTTACAAGAAACACACTCTGCTTTTGAGAAAAATGCACTCTTCTACTCTACTGTGTTTCCTATGGGGTTCGAAATGTGAGCTTGCTCAGAACAAAAGAACTGTGCTTCCTACACACACGGGCCATATATTGTTCAATTCTGCTTAGGAAACTGACAAGAACAGTAGAAACTCTTCAGTCCAATAGACTGTACATGCTGGGAACAGACGCCAGTGCTATTTGCCCTGTGTGTGACAATGGGAGCGCAATAGTGACTCTACTTCCCAGAAAACAACTCTTGCTCGTATGACCAGAAACTGCATGTTATTCAACTCCATTTAGGACTGGGAAACAAACCCTAGGTCGCCTTACAAGAAACACACTCTACTTTTGACAAAAGAGCACTCTTCTACTCTACTGTGTTTCCTATAGGGCCAGAACAGTGAGCTTGCTCAGAACAAAGAACTGTGCTTCCTACACACACGGGCCATATCTAGTTCAACTCTGCTTAGGAAACTGAAAAGAACAGTAGATCCTCTTCAGTCCAATACGCTGTACATGCTGGGAACAGACGCCAGTGCTATTTGCACTTTGTGTGGCAATGGGAGCACAATAGTGCCTCTTCTTACCAAAAAACAACTCTTGCTCGTAGGACCAGAAACTGCATGTGATTCAACTCCATTTAGGACTGGGAAACAAACGCTAGCTCGCCTTACAAGAAACACACTCTGCTTTTGAGAAAAGGTCACTCTTCTACTCTACTGTGTTTCCTATGGGGTGCAAACAGTGAACTTGCTCAGAACAAAAGAACTTTGCTTCCTACACACACGGGCCATATCTAGTTCAATTCTGCGTAGGAAACTGACAAGAACAGTAGCTCCTCTTCAGTCCAATACACTGTACTTGCTGGGAACAGACGCGAGTGCTATTTGCACTGTGTATGGCAATGGGAGCACAATAGTGACTTTCCTTACCAGAAAACAACTCTTGCTCATAGGAACGGAAACTGCATGTGATTCAACTCCATTTAGGACTGCGAAACAAACGCTAGCTCGCCTTACAAAAAACACACTCTGCTTTTGAGGAAAGAGAACTCTTCTACTCTACTGTGTTTCCTATAGGGCCAGAACAGTGAGCTTGCTGAGTACAAAAGAACTGTGCTTCCTAAACACATGGGCCATATCTAGTTCATATCTGCTTAGGAAACTGACAAGAACAGTAGCTCCTCTTCAGTCCAATACGCTGTACATGCTGGGTACAGACGCCAGTGCTATTTGCACTTTGTATGGCAATGGGAGCACAATAGTGCCTCTTCTTACCAAAAAACAACTCTTGCTCGTAGGACCAGAAACTGCATGTGATTCAACTCCATTTAGGACTGGGAAACAAATGCCAGCTCGACTTACAAGAAACACACTCTGCTTTTGAGAAAAGAGCACTCTTCTACTCTACTGTTTTTCCTATTGGGCCAGAACAGTGAGCTTGCTGAGTACAAAAGAACTGTGCTTCCTACACACATGGGCCATATCTAGTTCAACTCTGCTTAGGAAAATGACAAGAACAGTAGCTCCTCTTCAGTCCAATACACTGTACTTGCTGGGAACATACGCGAGAGCTATTTGCACTGTGTATGGCAAAGGGATCGAAATAGTGACCCTTCGTACCAGAAAACAACTCTTGTTCGTAGGACCAGAAACTGCATGTGTATTTCAACTCCATTTAGGACTGGGAAACATACGCTAGCTCGCCTTACAAGAAACACACTCTGCTTTTGAGAAAAATGCACTCTTCTACTCTACTGTGTTTCCTAAGGGGTTCGAAATGTGAGCTTTCTCAGAACAAAAGAACTGTGCTTCCTACACACACGGGCCATATCTTGTTCAATTCTGCTTAGGAAACTGACAAGAACAGTAGAACCTCTTCAGTCCAATAGACTGTACATGCTGGGAACAGATGCCAGTGCTATTTGCCCTGTGTGTGACAATGGGAGCGCAATAGTGACTCTTCTTCCAAAAAAACAACTCTTGCTCGTAGGACCAGAAACTGCATGTGATTCAACTCCATTTAGGACTGGGAAACAAATGCTAGCTCGCCTTACAAGAAACACACTCTGGTTTTGAGAAAAATGCACTCTTCTACTCTACTGTGTTTCCTATGGGGTTTGAAATGTGAGCTTGCTCAGAACAAAAGAACTGTGCTTCAAACACACCCGGGCCATATCTTGTTCAATTCTGCTTAGGAAACTGACAAGAACAGTAGCACCTCTTCAGTCCAATAGACTGTACATGCTGGGAACAGACGCCAGTGCTATTTGCCCTGTGTGTGACAATGGGAGCGCAATAGTGACTCTTCTTCCCAGAAAACAACTCTTACTCGTAGGACCAGAAACTGCATGTGATTCAACTCCATTTAAGACTGGGAAACAAACGCTAGGTCGCCTTACAAGAAACACACTCTGCTTTTGAGGAAAGAGCACTCTTCTACTCTACTGTGTTTCCTATAGGGTCCAAAGAGTGAGCTTGCTCAGAACAAAAGAACTGTGCTTCAAACACACCCGGGCCATATCTTGTTCAATTCTGCTTAGGAAACTGACAAGAACAGTAGCTTATCTTCAGTCCAATACACTGTACATGCTGGGAACAGACGCGAGTGCTATTTGCACTGTGTATGGCAATGGGAGCTCAATAGTGACTTTCCTTACCAGAAAACAACTCTTGATCGTAGGAACGGAAACTGCATGTGATTCAACTCCATTTAGGACTGGGAAACAAATGCTAGCTCGCCTTACAAGAAACACACTCTGCTTTTGAGAAAAATGCACTCTTCTACTCTACTGTGTTTCCTATGGGGTTCGAAATGTGAGCTTGCTCAGAACAAAAGAACTGTGCTTCCTACACACACGGGCCATATCTTGTTCAATTCTGCTTAGGAAACTGACAAGAACAGTAGAAACTCTTCAGTCCAATAGACTGTACATGCTGGGAACAGACGCGAGTGCTATTTGCCCTGTGTGTGGCAATGGGAGCACAATAGTGACTCTTCTTCCCAGAAAACAACAGTTGCTCGTATGACCAGAAACTGCATGTGATTCAACTCCATTTAGGACTGGGAAACAAACACTAGCTCGCCTTACAAGAAACACACTCTGCTTTTGAGGAAAGAGCACTCTTCTACTCTACTGTGTTTCCTATGGGGTCCGAACAGTGAGCTTGCTCAGAACAAAAGAACTGTGCTTCCTACACACACGGGCCATATCTAGTTCAACTCTGCTTAGGAAACTGAAAAGAACAGTAGATCCTCTTCAGTCCAATACGCTGTACATGCTGGGAACAGACGCCAGTGATATTTGCACTTTGTATGGCAATGGGAGCACAATAGTGCCTCTTCTTACCAAAAAACAACTCTTGCTCGTAGGACCAGAAACTGCATGTGATTCAACTCCATTTAGGACTGGGAAACAAACGCTAGCTCGCCTTACAAGAAACACACTCTGCTTTTGAGAAAAGGTCACTCTTCTACTCTACTGTGTTTCTTATGGGGTGCAAACAGTGAACTTGCTCAGAACAAAAGAACTTTGCTTCCTACACACACGGGCCATATCTAGTTCAATTCTGCGTAGGAAACTGACAAGAACAGTAGCTCCTCTTCAGTCCAATACACTGTACTTGCTGGGAACAGACGCGAGTGCTATTTGCACTGTGTATGGCAATGGGAGCACAATAGTGACTTTCCTTACCAGAAAACAACTCTTGCTCATAGGAACGGAAACTGCATGTGATTCAACTCCATTTAGGACTGGGAAACAAACGCTAGCTCGCCTTACAAAAAACACACTCTGCTTTTGAGGAAAGAGAACTCTTCTACTCTACTGTGTTTCCTATAGGGCCAGAACAGTGAGCTTGCTGAGTACAAAAGAACTGTGCTTCCTACACACATGGGTCATATCTAGTTCATCTCTGCTTAGGAAACTGACAAGAACAGTAGCTCCTCTTCAGTCCAATACACTGTACTTGCTGGGAACAGACGCTAGGGCTATTTGCACTGTGTATGGCAAAGGGTGGGCAATAGTGACTCTTCTTCCCAGAAAACAACTCTTGCTCGTATGACCAGAAACTGCATGTGATTCAACTCCATTTAGGACTGGGAAACAAACGCTAGGTCGCCTTACAAGAAACACACTCTGCTTTTGAGAAAAGAGCACTCTTCTACTCTACTGTGTTTCCTATGGGGTCCGAACAGTGAGCTTGCTCAGAACAAAAGAACTGTGCTTCCTTCACACACGGGCCATATCTAGTTCAACTCTGCTTAGGAAACTGAAAAGAACAGTATATCCTCTTCAGTCCAATACGCTGTACATGCTGGGTACAGACGCCAGTGCTATTTGCACTTTGTATGGCAATGGGAGCACAATAGTGACTCTTCTTACCAAAAAACAACTCTTGCTCGTAGGACCAGAAACTGCATGTGATTCAACTCCATTTAGGACTGGGAAACAAACGCTAGCTCGCCTTACAAGAAACACACTCTGCTTTTGAGAAAAGAGCACTCTTCTACTCTACTGTTTTTCCTATTGGGCCAGAACAGTGAGCTTGCTGAGTACAAAAGAACTGTGCTTCCTACACACATGGGCCATGTCTAGTTCAACTCTGCTTAGGAAAATGACAAGAACAGTAGCTCCTCTTCAGTCCAATACACTGTACTTGCTGGGAACAGACGCGAGGGCTATTTGCACTGTGTATGGCAAAGGGATCGAAATAGTGACCCTTCGTACCAGAAAACAACTCTTGCTCGTAGGACCAGAAACTGCATGTGTACTTCAACTCCATTTAGGACTGGGAAACAAACGCTAGCTCGCCTTACAAGAAACACACTCTGCTTTTGAGAAAAGGTCACTCTTCTACTCTACTGTGTTTCCTAAGGCGTGCAAACAGTGAACTTGCTCAGAACAAAAGAACTTTGCTTCCTACACACACGGGCCATATCTAGTTCAATTCTGCGTAGGAAACTGACAAGAACAGTAGCTCCTCTTCAGTCCAATACACTGTACTTGCTGGGAACAGACGCGAGTGCTATTTGCACTGTGTATGGCAATTGGAGCACAATAGTGACTTTCCTTACCAGAAAACAACTCTTGCTCATAGGAACGGAAACTGCATGTGATTCAACTCCATTTAGGACTGGGAAACAAACGCTAGCTCGCCTTACAAAAAACACACTCTGCTTTTGAGGAAAGAGAACTCTTCTACTCTACTGTGTTTCCTATAGGGCCAGAACAGTGAGCTTGCTGAGTACAAAAGAACTGTGCTTCCTACACACATGGGTCATATCTAGTTCATCTCTGCTTAGGAAACTGACAAGAACAGTAGCTCCTCTTCAGTCCAATACACTGTACTTGCTGGGAACAGACGCTAGGGCTATTTGCACTGTGTATGGCAAAGGGTGGGCAATAGTGACTCTTCTTCCCAGAAAACAACTCTTGCTCGTATGACCAGAAACTGCATGTGATTCAACTCCATTTAGGACTGGGAAACAAACGCTAGGTCGCCTTACAAGAAACACACTCTGCTTTTGAGAAAAGAGCACTCTTCTACTCTACTGTGTTTCCTATGGGGTCCGAACAGTGAGCTTGCTCAGAACAAAAGAACTGTGCTTCCTTCACACACGGGCCATATCTAGTTCAACTCTGCTTAGGAAACTGACAAGAACAGCAGCTCCTCTTCAGTCCAATACACTGTACTTGCTGGGAACAGACGCGAATCCTATTTGCACTGTGAATGGCAATTGGAGCACAATAGTGACTCTTCTTACCAGAAAACAATTCTTACTCATAGGACCAGAAACTGCATGTGATTCAACTCCATTTAGGACTGGGAAACAAACGGTAGCTCGCCTTACAAGAAACACACTCTGCTTTTGAGAAAAGAGCACTCTTCTGCTCTACTGTGTTTTCTATAGTGCCAGAACAGTGAGCTTGCTCAGAACAAAAGAACTGTGCTTCCTACACACGGGCCATATCTAGTTCAACTCTGCTTAGGAAACTGACAAGAACAGTAGCTTCTCTTCAGTCCAATACACTGTACTTGCTGGAAAGAGACGCAAGAGCTATTTGCACTGTGTATGGCAATGAGCGCGCAATATTGACTTTCCTTACCAGAAAACAACTCTTGCTTGTAGGACCAAAAACTGCATGTGATTCAACTCCATTTAGGACTGGGAAACAAAGGCTAACTCGCCTTACAAGAAACACTCTCTGCTTTTGATAAAAGAGCACTCTTCCACTCTACTGTGTTTCCAATAGTGCCAGAACAGTTAGCTTGCTCAGAACAAAAGAACTGTGCTTCCTACCACACGGCCATGTCTAATTCAATTCGGCTTAGGAACTGACAACAATAGATCCTCGTCAGTCCAATACACTGTAAATGCTGGGAACAGACGCGAATGCTATTTGCACTCTGTATGACAATGGGAGCACAACAGTGGCTCTTCTTACCAGAAAACAACTCTTGCTCGTAGGAACAGAAACTGCATGTGACTCAACTCCATTTAGGACTGGAAAACAAACTCTAGCTCGCCTTACAAGAAACACACTCTGCTTTTCAGAAAAGAGCACTCTTCTACTCTACTGTGTTTCTTATAGGGCCAGAACAGAGAGCTTGCTCAGAACAAAAGAACTGTGCATTGTTCAAACACGGGCCATATCTAGTTTAACTCTGCTTAGGAAACTGACAAGAACAGTAGCTCTTCTTCAGTCCAATACACTGTACTTGCTGGGAACAGACGCGAGTGCTATTTGCACTGTGTATGTCAATGGGAGCGCAATAGTGACTTTCCTTACCAGGAAACAACTCTTGCTCATAGGACCAGAAACTGCATGTGATTCAACTCCATTTAGCACTGGGAAACAAACGCTAGCTTGCCTTACAAGAAATACACTCTGCTTTTGAGAAAAGAGCACTCTTCTACTCTACTGTGTTTCCTATGGTGTTCGAACAATGAGCTTGCTCAGAAGAAAAGAACTGTGCTTCCTAAACACACGAGCCATATCTAGTTCAAGTCTGCTTAAGAAACTGACAAGAATATCAGATCCTTTTCAGTCCAATACACTGTACTTGCTGTCAACAGATGCGAGTGCTATTTTCACAGTGTATCGCAATGGGAGCGCAATAGTGACTTTTCTTACCAGAAAACAACTCTTGCTGGGAGAACCAGAAAATGCATGTGATTCAATTTATTTAGAACTAGGAAACAAACGCTAGCTTGCCTTACAAGAAACACAATCTGCTTTTGAGAAAAGAGCACTCTTCTACTCTACAGTGTTTCCTATGGGGCCAGAACAGTGAGCTTTCTCAGAACAAAAGAACTCTGCTTCCTATGCACACGGGCCTTATCTAGTTCAACTCTGCTTAAAAAACCGACAAGAACAATAGCTCGTCTTCAGTCGAATACACTGTACATGCTGGGAACCGACGCCAGTGATATTTGCCCTGTGTAAGACAATGAGAGCACAATAGTGACTCTTCTTACCAGGGAACAACTCTTGCTCATAGGACCAGAAACTGCATGTGATTCAACTCCATTTAGGACTGGGAAACAAACGCTAGCTCGCCCTACAAGAAACACACTCTGCTTAGGAAACTGACAAGAACAGTAGCTCCTCTTCAGTCCAATACGCTGTAATTCCTGGGAACAGACCTGAGTGCTATTTGCACTGTATATGGCAATGGGAGCGCAATAGTGACTCTTCTTACCAGAAAATAACTCTTGCTCATAGGACCAGAAACTGCATGGGATCCAAATCCATTTCTGACTGGGAAACAAACGCTAGCTCGCCTTACAAGAAACACACTCTGCTTTTGAGAAAAGAGCACTCTTCTACTCTACTGCATTTCCTATGGAGTTTGAACAGTGAGCTTGCTCAGAACAAAAGAACTGTGCTTTCTACACACACGGGCAATATCTAGTTCAATTCTGCTTAGGAAACTGAAAAGAACAGTAGCTCCTCTTCAGTCCAATACACTGTACTTGCTGGGAACAGACGCCAGTGCTATTTGCCATGTGTATGACAATGGGAGCACAATAGTGACTGTTCTTACCAGAAAATACTCTTGCACGTAGGACCAGAAACTGCATGTGATTCAACTCCATTTAGGAATCGGAAACAAACGCTAGCTCGCTTTACAAGAAACACACTCTGCTTTTGAGAAAAGAGCACTCTTCTACTCTACTGTGTTTCCTATAGAGCCAGAACAGTGAGTTTGCTCAGAACAAAAGAACTGTGCTTCCTACATACACGGACCATATCTAGTTCAACTCCGCTTAGGAAACTGACAAGAACAGTAGCTCCTCTTCAGTCCAATAAACTGCACTTGCTGGGAACAGACGCGAGTGCTATTTGCACTGGGTAATGCAATGGGAGCACAATAGTGACTCTTCTTACCAGAAAACAACTCTTGCTCGTAGGACCAGAAACTGCATGTGATTCAACTCCATTTAGGACTGGGAAACAAAAGCTAGCTCGCCTTACAAGAAACACACTCTGCTTTTGAGAAAAGAGCACTCATCTACTCTACTGTGTTTCCTTTGGGGTCCAAACAGTAAGCTTGCTCAGAACAAAAGAACTGTGCTTCCTACACACACGGGCCATATCTAGTTCAATTCTGCTTAGGAAACTGACAAGAACAGTAGCTCCTCTTCAGTCCAATACACTGTACTTGCTGGGAACAGACGCGAGTGCTATTTGCACTGTGTATGGCAATGGGAGCGCAATAGTGACTTTCCTTACCAGAAAACAACTCTTGCTCCTAGGAACAGAAACTGCATGTGATTCAACTCCATTTAGGACTGGGAAACAAATGCTAGATCGCCTTACAAGAAACACACTCTGCTTTTGAGAAAAATGCACTCTTCTACTCTACTGTGTTTCCTATGGGGTTCGAAATGTGAGCTTGCTCAGAACAAAAGAACTGTGCTTCCTACACACACGGGCCATATCTTGTTCAATTCTGCTTAGGAAACTGACAAGAACAGTAGAACCTCTTCAGTCCAATACACTGTACTTGCTGGGAACAGACGCGAGTGCTATTTGCAATGTGTATGGCAATGGGAGCTCAATAGTGACTTTCCTTACAAGAAAACAACTCTTGATCGTAGGAACGGAAACCGCATGTGATTCAACTCCATTTAGGACTGGGAAACAAACGCTAGCTCGCCTTACAAGAAACACACTCTGCTTTTGAGAAAAGAGCACTCTTCTACTCTACTGTTTTTCCTATTGGGCCAGAACAGTGAGCTTGCTGAGTACAAAAGTACTGTGCTTCCTACACACATGGGCCATATCTAGTTCAACTCTGCTTAGGAAAATGACAAGAACAGTAGCTCCTCTTCAGTCCAATACACTGTACTTGCTGGGAACAGACGCAAGGGCTATTTGCACTGTGTATGGCAAAGGGATCGAAATAGTGACTCTTCTTCCCAGAAAACAACTCTTGCTCGTAGGACCAGAATCTGCATGTGTATTTCAACTCCATTTAGGACTGGGAAACAAACGCTAGCTCGCCTTACAAGAAACACACTCTGCTTTTGAGAAAATTGCACTCTTCTACTCTACTGTGTTTCCTAAGGGGTGCGAAATGTGAGCTTTCTCAGAACAAAAGAACTGTGCTTCCTACACACACGGGCCATATCTTGTTCAATTCTGCTTAGGAAACTGACAAGAACAGTAGAGCCTCTTCAGTCCAATAGACTGTTCATGCTGGGAACAGACGCCAGTGCTATTTGTCCTGTGTGTGACAATGGGAGCGCAATAGTGACTCTTCTTCCCAGAAAACAACTCTTGCTCGTATAACCAGAAACTGCATGTGATTCAACTCCATTTAGGACTGGGAAACAAACGCTAGCTCGCCTCACAAGAAACACACTCTGCTTTTGAGGAAAGAGCACTCTTCTACTCTACTGTGTTTCCTATAGGGCCAGAACAGTGAGCTTGCTGAGTACAAAAGAACTGTGCTTCCTGCACACATGGGCCATATCTAGTTCAACTCTGCTTAGGAAAATGACAAGGACAGTAGCTCCTCTTCAGTCCAATACACTGTACTTGCTGGGAACAGACGCGAGGGCTATTTGCACTGTGTATGGCAAAGGGAGCGCAATAGTGACCCTTCTTACCAGAAAACAACTCTTGCTCGTAGGAACAGAAACTGCATGTGATTCAACTCCATTTAGGTCTGGGAAACAATCGCTAGCTCGCCTTACAAGGAACACACTCTGCTTTTGAGAAAAGAGAACTCTTCTACTCTACTGTGTTTCCTATGGGGTCCAAACTGTGAGCTTGCTCAGAACAAAAGAACTGGGCTTCCTACACACACGTGCCACATCTAGTTCAATTCTGCTTAGGAAACTGACAAGAACAGTAGCTCCTCTTCAGTCCAATACACTGTACTTGCTGGGAACAGACGCGAGTGCTATTTGCACTGTGTATGGCAATGGGAGCGCAATAGTGACTTTCCTTACCAGAAAACAACTCTTGCTCCTAGGAACGGAAACTGCATGTGATTCAACTCCATTTAGGACTGCGAAACAAAAGCTAGCTCGCCTTACAAGAAACACACTCTGCTTTTGAGAAAAATGCACTCTTCTACTCTACTGTGTTTCCTATGGGTTTCGAAATGTGAGCTTGCTCAGAACAAAAGAACTGTGCTTCCTATACACGCGGGCCATATCTTGTTCAATTCTGCTTAGGAAACTGACAAGAACAGTAGAACCTCTTCAGTCCAATAGACTGTACATGCTGGGAACAGACGCCAGTGCTATTTGCCCTGTGTGTGACAATGGGAGCGCAATAGTGACTCTTTTCCCAGAAAACAACTCTTGCTCGTATGACCAGAAACTGCATGTGATTCAACTCCATTTAGGACTGCGAAACAAACACTAGCTCGCCTTACAAAAAACACACTCTGCTTTTGAGAAAAGAGCACTCTTCTACTCTACTGTGTTTCCTATAGGGCCAGAACAGTGAGCTTGCTCAGAACAAAAGAACTGTGCTTCCTACACACACCGGCCATATCTATTTCAATTCTGCTTAGGAAACTGACAAGAACAGTAGATCCTCTTCAGTCCAATACACTGTACATGCCTGGTACAGACGCCAGTGCTATTTGCACTGTGTATGGCAATGGGAGCGCAATAGTGACTCTTCTTACCAGAAAACAACTCTTGCTCGTATGACCAGAAACTGCATGTGATTCAACTACATTTAGGACTGGGAAACAAACACTAGCTCGCCTTACAAGAAACACACTCTGCTTTTGAGAAAAGAGCACTCTTCTACTCTACTGTGTTTCCTTTGGGGTCCAAACAGTGAGCTTGCTCAGAACAAAAGAACTGTGCTTCCTATACACACGGGCCACATCTAGTTCAATTCTGCTTAGGAAACTGGCAAGACCAGTAGCTCCTCTTCAGTCCAATACACTGTACTTGCTGGGAACAGACGCGAGTGCTATTTGCACTGTGTATGGCAATGGGAGCACAATACTGACTTTCCTTACCAGAAAACAACTCTTGCTCCTAGGAACGGAAACTGCATGTGATTCAACTCCATTTAGGACTGTGAAACAAACGCTAGCTCGCCTTACAAGAAACACACTCTGCTTTTGAAAAAAATGCACTCTTCTACTCTACTCTGTTTCCTATGGGGTTCGAAATGTGAGCTTGCTCAGAACAAAAGAACTGTGCTTCCTACACACACGGGCCATATCTTGTTCAATTCTACTTAGGAAACTGACAAGAACAGTAGAACCTCTTCAGTCCAATAGACTGTACATGCTGGGAACAGACACCAGTGCTATTTGCCCTGTGTGTGACAATGGGAGCACAATAGTGACTCTTCTTCCCAGAACACAACTCTTGCTCTTATGACCAGAAACTGCATGTGATTCAACTCCAATTAGGACTGGGAAACAAACGCTAGCTCGCCTTACAAGAAACACACTCTGCTTTTGAGAAAAGAGCACTCTTCTACTCTACTGTGTTTCCTATGGGGTCCAAACAGTGAGCTTGCTCAGAACAAAAGAACTTTGCTTCCTGCACACACGGGCCATATCTAGTTCAACTCTGCTTAGGAAACTGACAAGAACAGCAGCTCCTCTTCAGTCCAATACACTGTACTTGCTGGGAACAGACGCGAATCCTATTTGCACTGTGAATGGCAATTGGAGCACAATAGTGACTCTTCTTACCAGAAAACAATTCTTACTCGTAGGACCAGAAACTGCATGTGATTCAACTCCATTTAGGACTGGGAAACAAACGGTAGCTCGCCTTACAAGAAACACACTCTGCTTTTGAGAAAAGAGCACTCTTCTGCTCTACTGTGTTTTCTATAGTGCCAGAACAGTGAGCTTGCTCAGAACAAAAGAACTGTGCTTCCTACACACGGGCCATATCTAGTTCAACTCTGCTTAGGAAACTGACAAGAACAGTAGCTTCTCTTCAGTCCAATACACTGTACTTGCTGGAAAGAGACGCAAGAGCTATTTGCACTGTGTATGGCAATGAGCGCGCAATATTGACTTTCCTTACCAGAAAACAACTCTTGCTTGTAGGACCAAAAACTGCATGTGATTCAACTCCATTTAGGACTGGGAAACAAACGCTAACTCGCCTTACAAGAAACACTCTCTGCTTTTGATAAAAGAGCACTCTTCCACTCTACTGTGTTTCCAATAGTGCCAGAACAGTTAGCTTGCTCAGAACAAAAGAACTGTGCTTCCTACCACACGGCCATGTCTAATTCAATTCGGCTTAGGAAACTGACAACAATAGATCCTCGTCAGTCCAATACACTGTAAATGCTGGGAACAGACGCGAATGCTATTTGCACTCTGTATGACAATGGGAGCGCAACAGTGGCTCTTCTTACCAGAAAACAACTCTTGCTCGTAGGAACAGAAACTGCATGTGACTCAACTCCATTTAGGACTGGAAAACAAACTCTAGCTCGCCTTACAAGAAACACACTCTGCTTTTCAGAAAAGAGCACTCTTCTACTCTACTGTGTTTCCTATAGGGCCAGAACAGAGAGCTTGCTCAGAACAAAAGAACTGTGCATTGTTCAAACACGGGCCATATCTAGTTTAACTCTGCTTAGGAAACTGACAAGAACAGTAGCTCTTCTTCAGTCCAATACACTGTACTTGCTGGGAACAGACGCGAGTGCTATTTGCACTGTGTATGTCAATGGGAGCGCAATAGTGACTTTCCTTACCAGGAAACAACTCTTGCTCATAGGACCAGAAACTGCATGTGATTCAACTCCATTTAGCACTGGGAAACAAACGCTAGCTTGCCTTACAAGAAATACACTCTGCTTTTGAGAAAAGAGCACTCTTCTACTCTACTGTGTTCCCTATGGTGTTCGAACAATGAGCTTGCTCAGAAGAAAAGAACTGTGCTTCCTAAACACACGAGCCATATCTAGTTCAAGTCTGCTTAAGAAACTGACAAGAATATCAGATCCTTTTCAGTCCAATACACTGTACTTGCTGTCAACAGATGCGAGGGCTATTTTCACAGTGTATCGCAATGGGAGCGCAATAGTGACTCTTCTTACCAGAAAACAACTCTTGCTGGGAGAACCAGAAAATGCATGTGATTCAATTTATTTAGAACTAGGAAACAAACGCTAGCTTGCCTTACAAGAAACACAATCTGCTTTTGAGAAAAGAGCACTCTTCTACTCTACAGTGTTTCCTATGGGGCCAGAACAGTGAGCTTCCTCAGAACAAAAGAACTCTGCTTCCTATGCACACGGGCCTTATCTAGTTCAACTCTGCTTAAAAAACCGACAAGAACAATAGCTCGTCTTCAGTCGAATACACTGTACATGCTGGGAACCGACGCCAGTGATATTTGCCCTGTGTAAGACAATGAGAGCACAATAGTGACTCTTCTTACCAGGGAACAACTCTTGCTCATAGGACCAGAAACTGCATGTGATTCAACTCCATTTAGGACTGGGAAACAAACGCTAGCTCGCCCTACAAGAAACACACTCTGCTTAGGAAACTGACAAGAACAGTAGCTCCTCTTCAGTCCAATACGCTGTAATTCCTGGGAACAGACCTGAGTGCTATTTGCACTGTATATGGCAATGGGAGCGCAATAGTGACTCTTCTTACCAGAAAATAACTCTTGCTCATAGGACCAGAAACTGCATGGGATCCAAATCCATTTCTGACTGGGAAACAAACGCTAGCTCGCCTTACAAGAAACACACTCTGCTTTTGAGAAAAGAGCACTCTTCTACTCTACTGCATTTCCTATGGAGTTTGAACAGTGAGCTTGCTCAGAACAAAAGAACTGTGCTTCCTACACACACGGACCATATCTAGTTCAACTCCGCTTAGGAAACTGACAAGAACAGTAGCTCCTCTTCAGTCCAATAAACTGCACTTGCTGGGAACAGACGCGAGTGCTATTTGCACTGGGTAATGCAATGGGAGCACAATAGTGACTCTTCTTACCAGAAAACAACTCTTGCTCGTAGGACCAGAAACTGCATGTGACTCAACTCCATTTAGGACTGGGAAACAATCGCTAGCTCGCCTTACAAGAAACACACTCTGCTTATGAGAAAAGAGCACTCTTCTACTCTACTGTTTTTCCTATGGGTTCCAAACAGTGAGCTTGCTCAGAACAAAAGAACTGTGCTTCCTACACACACAGGCCATATCTAGTTCAATTTTGCTTAAGAACCTGACAAGAACAGTAGATCCTCTTCAGTCCAATACACTGTACATGCTGGGAACAGACATCAGTGCTATATGCCCTGTGTATGGCAAAGGGAGCTCAATAGTTACTCTTCTTCCCAGAAAACAACTCTTGCTCGTAGGACCAGAAACTGCATGTGATTCAACTCCATTTAGGACTGGGAAACAAACGCTAGGTCGCCTTACAAGAAACACACTCTGCTTTTGAGAAAAGAGCACTCTTCTACTCTACTGTGTTTCCTATGGGGTCCGAACAGTGAGCTTGCTCAGAACAAAAGAACTGTGCTTCCTTCACACACGGGCCATATCTAGTTCAACTCTGCTTAGGAAACTGAAAAGAACAGTAGATCCTCTTCAGTCCAATACGCTGTACATGCTGGGTACAGACGCCAGTGCTATTTGCACTTTGTATGGCAATGGGAGCACAATAGTGACTCTTCTTACCAAAAAACAACTCTTGCTCGTAGGACCAGAAACTGCATGTGATTCAACTCCATTTAGGCCTGGGAAACAAACGCTAGCTCGCCTTACAAGAAACACACTCTGCTTTTGAGAAAAGAGCACTCTTCTACTCTACTGTTTTTCCTATGGGGCCAGAACAGTGAGCTTGCTGAGTACAAAAGAACTGTGCTTCCTACACACATGGGCCATGTCTAGTTCAACTCTGCTTAGGAAAATGACAAGAACAGTAGCTCCTCTTCAGTCCAATACACTGTACTTGCTGGGAACAGACGCGAGGGCTATTTGCACTGTGTATGGCAAAGGGATCGAAATAGTGACCCTTCGTACCAGAAAACAACTCTTGCTCGTAGGACCAGAAACTGCATGTGTATTTCAACTCCATTTAGGACTGGGAAACAAACGCTAGCTCGCCTTACAAGAAAAACACTCTGCTTTTGAGAAAAATGCACTCTTCTACTCTACTGTGTTTCCTAAGGGGTTCGAAATGTGAGCTTTCTCAGAACAAAAGAACTGTGCTTCCTACACACACGGGCCATATCTTGTTCAATTCTGCTTAGGAAACTGACAAGAACAGTAGAACCTCTTCAGTCCAATAGACTGTACATGCTGGGAACAGATGCCAGTGCTATTTGCCCTGTGTGTGACAATGGGAGCGCAATAGTGACTCTTCTTCCCAGAAAACAACTCTTGCTCGTAGGACCAGAAACTGCATGTGATTCAACTCCATTTAGGACTGGGAAACAAATGCTAGCTCGCCTTACAAGAAACACACTCTGGTTTTGAGAAAAATGCACTCTTCTACTCTACTGTGTTTCCTATGGGTTTCCAAATGTGAGCTTGCTCAGAACAAAAGAACTGTGCTTCCTACACACCCGGGCCATATCTTGTTCATTTCTGCTTGGGAAAATGACAAGAACAGTAGAACCTCTTCGGTCCAACAGACTGTACATGCTGGGAACAGACGCCAGTGCTATTTGCCCTGTGTGTGACAATGGGAGCGCAATAGTGACTCTTCTTCCCAGAAAACAACTATTGCTCGTATGACCAGAAACTGCATGTGATTCAACTCCATTTAGTACTGGGAAACAAACGCTAGGTCGCCTTACAAGAAACACACTCTGCTTTTGAGGAAAGAGCACTCTTCTACTCTACTGTGTTTCCTATAGGGTCCAAACAGTGAGCTTGCTCAGAACAAAAGAACTGTGCTTCCTACACACACGGGCCATATCTAGTTCAATTCTGCTTAGGAAACTGACAAGAACAGTAGCTCCTCTTCAGTCCAATACACTGTACTTGCTGGGAACAGACGCGAAGGGCTATTTGCACTGTGTATGGCAAAGGGAGCGCAATAGTGACCCTTCTTACCAGAAAACAACTCTTGCTCGTAGGACCAGAAACTCCATGTGTATTTCAACTCCATTTTGGACTGGGAAACAAACGCTAGTTCGCCTTATAAGAAACACACTCTGCTTTTGAGAAAAATGCACTCTTCTACTCTACTGTGTTTCCTATGGGGTTCGAAATGTGAGCTTGCTCAGAACAAAAGAACTGTGCTTCCTACACACCCGGGCAATATCTTGTTCAATTCTGCTTAGGAAACTGACAAGAACAGTAGATCCTCTTCAGTCCAATAGACTGTACATGCTGGGAACAGACGCCAGTGATATTTGCCCTGTGTGTGACAATGGGAGCGCAATAGTGACTCTTCTTGCCAGAAAACAACTCTTGCTCGTAGGACCAGAAACTGCATGTGATTCAACTCCATTTAGGACTGGGAAACAAACGCTAGGTCGCCTTACAAGAAACACACTCTACTTTTGAGAAAAGAGCACTCTTCTACTCTACTGTATTTCCTATGGGGTCTGAACAGTGAGCTTGCTCAGAACAAAAGAACTGTGCTTCCTACACACACGGGCCATATCTAGTTCAACTCTGCTTAGGAAACTGAAAAGAACAGTAGATCCTCTTCAGTCCAATACGCTGTACATGCTGGGTACAGACGCCAGTGCTATTTGCACTTTGTATGGCAATGGGAGCACAATAGTGACTCTTCTTACCAAAAAACAACTCTTGCTCGTAGGACCAGAAACTGCATGGGATTCAACTCCATTTAGGCCTGGGAAACAATCGCTAGTTCGCCTTATAAGAAACACACTCTGCTTTTGAGAAAAATGCACTCTTCTACTCTACTGTGTTTCCTATGGGGTTCGAAATGTGAGCTTGCTCAGAACAAAAGAACTGTGCTTCCTACACACCCGGACAATGTCTTGTTCAATTCTGCTTAGGAAACTGACAAGAACAGTAGATCCTCTTCAGTCCAATAGACTGTACATGCTGGGAACAGACGCCAGTGCTATTTGCCCTGTGTGTGACAATGGGAGCGCAATAGTGACTCTTCTTACCAGAAAACAACTCTTGCTCGTATGACCAGAAACTGCATGTGATTCAACTCCATTTAGGACTGGGAAACAAACGCTAGGTTGCATTACAAGAAACACACTCTACTTTTGAGAAAAGAGCACTCTTCTACTCTACTGTATTTCCTATGGGGTCTGAACAGTGAGCTTGCTCAGAACAAAAGAACTGTGCTTCCTACACACACGGGCCATATCTAGTTCAACTCTGCTTAGGAAACTGAAAAGAACAATAGATCCTCTTCAGTCCAATACGCTGTACATGCTGGGTACAGACGCCAGTGCTATTTGCACTTTGTATGGCAATGGGAGCACAATAGTGACTCTTCTTACCAAAAAACAACTCTTGCTCGTAGGACCAGAAACTGCATGGGATTCAACTCCATTTAGGCCTGGAAAACAAACACTAGCTCGCCTTACAAGAAACACACTCTGCTTTTGAGAAAAGAGCACTCTTCTACTCTACTGTGTTTCCTATGGGGTCCAAACAGTGAGCTTGCTCAGAACAAAAGAACTTTGCTTCCTACACACACGGGCCATATCTAGTTCACTTCTGCTTAGGAAACTGACAAGAACAGTAGCTCCTCTTCAGTCCAATACACTGTACTTGCTGGGAACAGACGCGAGTGCTATTTGCACTGTGTATGGCAATGGGAGCACAATAGTGACTTTCCTTACCAGAAAACAACTCTTGCTCATAGGAACAGAAACTGCATGTGATTAAACTCCATTTAGGACTGCGAAACAAACGCTAGCTCGCCTTACAAAAAACACACTCTGCTTTTGAGGAAAGAGAACTCTTCTACTCTACTGTGTTTCCTATAGGGCCAGAACAGTGTGCTTGCTGAGTACAAAAGAACTGTGCTTCCTACACACATGGGCCATATCTAGTTCATCTCTGCTTAGGAAACTGACAAGAACAGTAGCTCCTCTTCAGTCCAATACACTGTACTTGCTGGGAACAGACGCGAGGGCTATTTGCACTGTGTATGGCAAAGGGAGCACAATAGTGACTCTTCTTACCAGAAAACAACTGTTGCTCGTAGGACCAGAAACTGCATGTGTATTTCAACTCCATTTAGGACTGGGAAACAAACGCTAGCTCGCCTTACAAGAAACACACTCTGCTTTTGAGAAAAATGCACTCTTCTACTCTACTGTGTTTCCTAAGGGGTTCGAAATGTGAGCTTTCTCAGAACAAAAGAACTGTGCTTCCTACACACACGGGCCATATCTTGTTCAATTCTGCTTAGGAAACTGACAAGAACAGTAGAACCTCTTCAGTCCAATAGACTGTACATGCTGGGAACAGACGCCAGTGCTATTTGCCCTGTGTGTGACAATGGGAGCGTAATAGTGACTCTTCTTCCCAGAAAACAACTCTTGCTCGTATGACCAGAAACTGCATGTGATTCAACTCCATTTAGGACTGGGAAACAAACGGTAGCTCGCCTTACAAGAAACACACTCTGCTTTTGAGGAAAGAGCACTCTTCTACTCTACTGTGTTTCCTATAGGGTCCAAACAGTGAGCTTGCTCAGAACAAAAGAACTGTGCTTCCTACACACACGGGCCATATCTAGTTAAATTCTGCTTAGGATACTGACAAGAACAGTAGCTCCGCTTCAGTCCAATACACTGTACTTGCTGGGAACAGACGCGAGTGCTATTTGCAATGTGTATGGCAATGGGAGCTCAATAGTGACTTTCCTTACAAGAAAACAACTCTTGATCGTAGGAACGGAAACTGCATGTGATTCAACTCCATTTAGGACTGGGAAACAAACGCTAGCTCGCCTTACAAGAAACACACTCTGCTTTTGAGAAAAGAGCACTCTTCTACTCTACTGTTTTTCCTATTGGGCCAGAACAGTGAGCTTGCTGAGTACAAAAGAACTGTGCTTCCTACACACATGGGCCATATCTAGTTCAACTCTGCTTAGGAAAATGACAAGAACAGTAGCTCCTCTTCAGTCCAATACACTGTACTTGCTGGGAACAGACGCAAGGGCTATTTGCACTGTGTATGGCAAAGGGATCGAAATAGTGACTCTTCTTCCCAGAAAACAACTCTTGCTCGTAGGACCAGAATCTGCATGTGTATTTCAACTCCATTTAGGACTGGGAAACAAACGCTAGCTCGCCTTACAAGAAACACACTCTGCTTTTGAGAAAATTGCACTCTTCTACTCTACTGTGTTTCCTAAGGGGTGCGAAATGTGAGCTTTCTCAGAACAAAAGAACTGTGCTTCCTACACACACGGGCCATATCTTGTTCAATTCTGCTTAGGAAACTGACAAGAACAGTAGAGCCTCTTCAGTCCAATAGACTGTTCATGCTGGGAACAGACGCCAGTGCTATTTGTCCTGTGTGTGACAATGGGAGCGCAATAGTGACTCTTCTTCCCAGAAAACAACTCTTGCTCGTATAACCAGAAACTGCATGTGATTCAACTCCATTTAGGACTGGGAAACAAACGCTAGCTCGCCTTACAAGAAACACACTCTGCTTTTGAGGAAAGAGCACTCTTCTACTCTACTGTGTTTCCTATAGGGCCAGAACAGTGAGCTTGCTAAGTACAAAAGAACTGTGCTTCCTGCACACATGGGCCATATCTAGTTCAACTCTGCTTAGGAAAATGACAAGGACAGTAGCTCCTCTTCAGTCCAATACACTGTACTTGCTGGGAACAGACGCGAGGGCTATTTGCACTGTGTATGGCAAAGGGAGCCCAATAGTGACCCTTCTTACCAGAAAACAACTCTTGCTCGTAGGAACAGAAACTGCATGTGATTCAACTCCATTTAGGTCTGGGAAACAATCGCTAGCTCGCCTTACAAGGAACACACTCTGCTTTTGAGAAAAGAGCACTCTTCTACTCTACTGTGTTTCCTATGGGGTCCAAACTGTGAGCTTGCTCAGAACAAAAGAACTGGGCTTCCTACACACACGTGCCACATCTAGTTCAATTCTGCTTAGGAAACTGACAAGAACAGTAGCTCCTCTTCAGTCCAATACACTGTACTTGCTGGGAACAGACGCGAGTGCTATTTGCACTGTGTATGGCAATGGGAGCGCAATAGTGACTTTCCTTACCAGAAAACAACTCTTGCTCCTAGGAACGGAAACTGCATGTGATTCAACTCCATTTAGGACTGCGAAACAAAAGCTAGCTCGCCTTACAAGAAACACACTCTGCTTTTGAGAAAAATGCACTCTTCTACTCTACTGTGTTTCCTATGGGTTTCGAAATGTGAGCTTGCTCAGAACAAAGGACTGTGCTTCCTATACACGCGGGCCATATCTTGTCAATTCTGCTTAGGAAACTGACAAGAACAGTAGAACCTCTTCAGTCCAATAGACTGTACATGCTGGGAACAGACGCCAGTGCTATTTGCCCTGTGTGTGACAATGGGAGCGCAATAGTGACTCTTTTCCCAGAAAACAACTCTTGCTCGTATGACCAGAAACTGCATGTGATTCAACTCCATTTAGGACTGGGAAACAAACGCTAGCTCGCCTTACAAGAAACACACTCTGCTTTTGAGAAAAGAGCACTCATCTACTCTACTGTGTTTCCTTTGGGGTCCAAACAGTAAGCTTGCTCAGAACAAAAGAACTGTGCTTCCTACACACACGGGCCATATCTAGTTCAATTCTGCTTAGGAAACTGACAAGAACAGTAGCTCCTCTTCAGTCCAATACACTGTACTTGCTGGGAACAGACGCGAGTGCTATTTGCACTGTGTATGGCAATGGGAGCGCAATAGTGACTTTCCTTACCAGAAAACAACTCTTGCTCCTAGGAACAGAAACTGCATGTGATTCAACTCCATTTAGGACTGGGAAACAAATGCTAGATCGCCTTACAAGAAACACACTCTGCTTTTGAGAAAAATGCACTCTTCTACTCTACTGTGTTTCCTATGGGGTTCGAAATGTGAGCTTGCTCAGAGCAAAAGAACTGTGCTTCCTACACACACGGGCCATATCTTGTTCAATTCTGCTTAGGAAACTGACAAGAACAGTAGAACCTCTTCAGTCCAATAGACTGTACATGCTGGGAACAGACGCCATTGCTATTTGCCCTGAGTGTGACAATGGGAGCGCAATAGTGACTCTTCTTCCCAGAAAACAACTCTTGCTCGTAGGACCAGAAACTGCATGTGATTCAATTCCATTTTGGACTGGGAAACAAACACTAGCTCGCCTTACAAAAAACACACTCTGCTTTTGAGAAAAGAGCACTCTTCTACTCTACTGTGTTTCCTATAGGGCCAGAACAGTGAGCTTGCTCAGAACAAAAGAACTGTGCTTCCTACACACACCGGCCATATCTAGTTCAATTCTGCTTAGGAAACTGACAAGAACAGTAGATCCTCTTCAGTCCAATACACTGTACATGCTGGGTACAGACGCCAGTGCTATTTGCACTGTGTATGGCAATGGGAGCGCAATAGTGACTCTTCTTACCAGAAAACAACTCTTGCTTGTAGGACCAGAAACTGCATGTGATTCAACTACATTTAGGACTGGGAAACAAACACTAGCTCGCCTTTCAAGAAACACACTCTACTTTTGAGAAAAGAGCACTCTTCTACTCTACTGTGTTTCCTAGGGGGTCCAAACAGTGAGCTTGCTCAGAACAAAAGAACTGTGCTTCCTATACTCACGGGCCACATCTAGTTCAATTCTGCTTAGGAAACTGGCAAGAACAGTAGCTCCTCTTCAGTCCAATACACTGTACTTGCTGGGAACAGACGCGAGTGCTATTTGCACTGTGTATGGCAATGGGAGCACAATACTGACTTTCCTTACCAGAAAACAACTCTTGGTCCTAGGAACGGAAACTGCATGTGATTCAACTCCATTTAGGACTGTGAAACAAACGCTAGCTCGCCTTACAAGAAACACACTCTGCTTTTGAGAAAAATGCACTCTTCTACTCTACTCTGTTTCCTATGGGGTTCGAAATGTGAGCTTGCTCAGAACAAAAGAACTGTGCTTCCTACACACACGGGCCATATCTTGTTCAATTCTGCTTATTAAACTGACAAGAACAGTAGAACCTCTTCAGTCCAATAGACTGTACATGCTGGGAACAGACACCAGTGCTATTTGCCCTGTGTGTGACAATGGGAGCACAATAGTGACTCTTCTTCCCAGAACACAACTCTTGCTCTTATGACCAGAAACTGCATGTGATTCAACTCCAATTAGGACTGGGAAACAAACGCTAGCTCGCCTTACAAGAAACACACTCTGCTTTTGAGAAAAGAGCACTCTTCTACTCTACTGTGTTTCCTATGGGGTCCAAACAGTGAGCTTGCTCAGAACAAAAGAACTTTGCTTCCTGCACACACGGGCCATATCTAGTTCAACTCTGCTTAGGAAACTGACAAGAACAGCAGCTCCTCTTCAGTCCAATACACTGTACTTGCTGGGAACAGACGCGAATCCTATTTGCACTGTGAATGGCAATTGGAGCACAATAGTGACTCTTCTTACCAGAAAACAATTCTTACTCGTAGGATCAGAAACTGCATGTGATTCAACTCCATTTAGGACTGGGAAACAAACGGTAGCTCGCCTTACAAGAAACACACTCTGCTTTTGAGAAAAGAGCACTCTTCTGCTCTACTGTGTTTTCTATAGTGCCAGAACAGTGAGCTTGCTCAGAACAAAAGAACTGTGCTTCCTACACACGGGCCATATCTAGTTCAACTCTGCTTAGGAAACTGACAAGAACAGTAGCTTCTCTTCAGTCCAATACACTGTACTTGCTGGAAAGAGACGCAAGAGCTATTTGCACTGTGTATGGCAATGAGCGCGCAATATTGACTTTCCTTACCAGAAAACAACTCTTGCTTGTAGGACCAAAAA
This sequence comes from Peromyscus eremicus, assembly GCF_949786415.1. Lineage (NCBI taxonomy): Eukaryota > Metazoa > Chordata > Mammalia > Rodentia > Cricetidae > Peromyscus > Peromyscus eremicus. Next base: position 129,019 of record NW_026735379.1, read on the forward strand.
CTGCATGTGATTCAACTCCATTTAGGACTGGGAAACAAACGCTAACTCGCCTTACAAGAAACACTCTCTGCTTTTGATAAAAGAGCACTCTTCCACTCTACTGTGTTTCCAATAGTGCCAGAACAGTTAGCTTGCTCAGAAAAAAGAACTGTGCTTCCTACCACACGGCCATGTCTAATTCAATTCGGCTTAGGAAACTGACAACAATAGATCCTCGTCAGTCCAATACACTGTAAATGCTGGGAACAGACGCGAATGCTATTTGCACTCTGTATGACAATGGGAGCGCAACAGTGGCTCTTCTTACCAGAAAACAACTCTTGCTCGTAGGAACAGAAACTGCATGTGACTCAACTCCATTTAGGACTGGAAAACAAACTCTAGCTCGCCTTACAAGAAACACACTCTGCTTTTCAGAAAAGAGCACTCTTCTACTCTACTGTGTTTCCTATAGGGCCAGAACAGAGAGCTTGCTCAGAACAAAAGAACTGTGCATTGTTCAAACACGGGCCATATCTAGTTTAACTCTGCTTAGGAAACTGACAAGAACAGTAGCTCTTCTTCAGTCCAATACACTGTACTTGCTGGGAACAGACGCGAGTGCTATTTGCACTGTGTATGTCAATGGGAGCGCAATAGTGACTTTCCTTACCAGGAAACAACTCTTGCTCATAGGACCAGAAACTGCATGTGATTCAACTCCATTTAGCACTGGGAAACAAACGCTAGCTTGCCTTACAAGAAATACACTCTGCTTTTGAGAAAAGAGCACTCTTCTACTCTACTGTGTTTCCTATGGTGTTCGAACAATGAGCTTGCTCAGAAGAAAAGAACTGTGCTTCCTAAACACACGAGCCATATCTAGTTCAAGTCTGCTTAAGAAACTGACAAGAATATCAGATCCTTTTCAGTCCAATACACTGTACTTGCTGTCAACAGATGCGAGGGCTATTTTCACAGTGTATCGCAATGGGAGCGCAATAGTGACTCTTCTTACCAGAAAACAACTCTTGCTGGGAGAACCAGAAAATGCATGTGATTCAATTTATTTAGAACTAGGAAACAAACGCTAGCTTGCCTTACAAGAAACACAATCTGCTTTTGAGAAAAGAGCACTCTTCTACTCTACAGTGTTTCCTATGGGGCCAGAACAGTGAGCTTTCTCAGAACAAAAGAACTCTGCTTCCTATGCACACGGGCCTTATCTAGTTCAACTCTGCTTAAAAAACCGACAAGAACAATAGCTCGTCTTCAGTCGAATACACTGTACATGCTGGGAACCGACGCCAGTGATATTTGCCCTGTGTAAGACAATGAGAGCACAATAGTGACTCTTCTTACCAGGGAACAACTCTTGCTCATAGGACCAGAAACTGCATGTGATTCAACTCCATTTAGGACTGGGAAACAAACGCTAGCTCGCCCTACAAGAAACACACTCTGCTTAGGAAACTGACAAGAACAGTAGCTCCTCTTCAGTCCAATACGCTGTAATTCCTGGGAACAGACCTGAGTGCTCTTTGCACTGTATATGGCAATGGGAGCGCAATAGTGACTCTTCTTACCAGAAAATAACTCTTGCTCATAGGACCAGAAACTGCATGGGATCCAAATCCATTTCTGACTGGGAAACAAACGCTAGCTCGCCTTACAAGAAACACACTCTGCTTTTGAGAAAAGAGCACTCTTCTACTCTACTGCATTTCCTATGGAGTTTGAACAGTGAGCTTGCTCAGAACAAAAGAACTGTGCTTTCTACACACACGGGCAATATCTAGTTCAATTCTGCTTAGGAAACTGAAAAGAACAGTAGCTCCTCTTCAGTCCAATACACTGTACTTGCTGGGAACAGACGCCAGTGCTATTTGCCATGTGTATGACAATGGGAGCACAATAGTGACTGTTCTTACCAGAAAATACTCTTGCACGTAGGACCAGAAACTGCATGTGATTCAACTCCATTTAGGAATCGGAAACAAACGCTAGCTCGCTTTACAAGAAACACACTCTGCTTTTGAGAAAAGAGCACTCTTCTACTCTACTGTGTTTCCTATAGAGCCAGAACAGTGAGTTTGCTCAGAACAAAAGAACTGTGCTTCCTACATACACGGACCATATCTAGTTCAACTCCGCTTAGGAAACTGACAAGAACAGTAGCTCCTCTTCAGTCCAATAAACTGCACTTGCTGGGAACAGACGCGAGTGCTATTTGCACTGGGTAATGCAATGGGAGCACAATAGTGACTCTTCTTACCAGAAAACAACTCTTGCTCGTAGGACCAGAAACTGCATGTGACTCAACTCCATTTAGGACTGGGAAACAATCGCTAGCTCGCCTTACAAGAAACACACTCTGCTTATGAGAAAAGAGCACTCTTCTACTCTACTGTTTTTCCTATGGGTTCCAAACAGTGAGCTTGCTCAGAACAAAAGAACTGTGCTTCCTACACACACGGGCCATATCTAGTTCAATTTTGCTTAAGAACCTGACAAGAACAGTAGATCCTCTTCAGTCCAATACACTGTACATGCTGGGAACAGACATCAGTGCTATATGCCCTGTGTATGGCAAAGGGAGCTCAATAGTTACTCTTCTTACCAGAAAACAACTCTTGCTCGTAGGACCAGAAACTGCATGTGATTCAACTCCATTTAGGACTGGGAAACAAAGGCTAGCTCGCCTTTCAAGAAACACACTCTGCTTTTAAGAAAAGAGCACTCTTCGACTCTACTGTGTTTCCTATGGTTTCTGAACAGGGAGCTTGCTCAGAACAAAAGAACTGTGCATCCTACACACATGGGGCATATCTAGTTCAACTCTGCTTAGGAAACTGACAAGAACAGTAGCTCCTCTTCAGTCCAATACGCTGTACTTGCTGGGAACAGACGCGAGTGCTATTTGCACTGTATATGGAAATGGGAGCACTACAGTGACTTTCCTTACCAGAAAACAACTCTTGCTCGTAGGACCGAAAACTGCATGTGATTCAACTCCATTTAGAACTGGGAAACAAACTCTAGCTCGCCTTACAAGAAACACACTCTGCCTTTGAGAAAAGAGCACTCTTGTACTCTACTGTGTTTCCTATAGGGCCAGAACAGTGAGCTTGCTCAGAACAAAAGAACTGTGCTTCCTACACACACGGGCCATATCCAGTTCAACTCTGCTTAGGAAACTGACAAGAACAGTAGATCCTCTTCAGTCCAATACACTGTACATGCTCGGAACAGACGCCAGTCCTATTTGCCATGTGTATGACAATGGGAGCAAAATAGTGACTCTACTTATCAGAAAACACTCTTGCTCGTAGGACCAGAAACTGCATGGGATTCAACTCCATTTCTGACTGGGAAAAAAACAATAGCTCGCCTTACAAGTAACACACTCTGCTTTTGAGAAAAGAGCACTCTTCTACTCTACTGTGTTTCCTAGAGAGCCAGAACAGTGAGCTTGCTCAGAACAAAAGAACTGTGCTTCCTACGCACATGGGCCATATCTAGTTCAACTCATCTTAGGAAACTGACAAGAACAGTAGATCCTCTTCAGTCCAATAAACTATACATGCTGGGAACAGACGCCAGTGCTTTTTGCCCTGAGTATGACAATGGGAGCGCAATAGTGACTCTTCTTACCAGAAAACTACTCTTGCTCGTAGGACCAAAAACTGCATGTGATTCAACTCAATTTAGGACTGGAAAACAAAGGCTAGCTCGCTTTACAAGAAACACACTCAGCTTTTGAGAAAAGAGCACTCGTCTACTCTACTGTGTTTCCTATGGGTGCCAAACAGTGATCTTGCTGAGAACAAAAGAACTGTGCTTCCTACACACACGGGCCATATCTAGTTCAACTCTGCTTATGAAACTGACAAGAACAGCAGCTCCTCTTCAGTCCAATACACTGTACTTGCTGGGAACAGAGGCGAGTGCGATTTGCACTGTGTATGGCAATTGGAGCACAATAGTGACTCTTCTTACCAGAGAACAACTCTTGCTCGTAGGACCAGAAACTTCATGTGATTCAACTCCATTTAGAACTGGGAAACAAACGCTAGCTCGCCTTACAAGAAACACACTCTGGTTTTGAGAAAAGAGCACTCTTCTACTCTACTGTGTTTCCTATAGGGCCAGAACAGTAAGCTTGCTCAGAACAAAAGAACTGTGCTTCCTACATACACGGACCATATCTAGTTCAACTCCGCTTAGGAAACTGACAAGAACAGTAGCTCCTCTTCAATCCAATACACTGTACTTGCTGGGAACAGACGCGAATGCTATTTGCACTGTGTATGGCAATGGGAGCACAATAGTGACTCTTCTTACCAGAAAACAACTCTTGCTCGTAGGACCAGAAACTGCATGTGACTCAACTCCATTTAGGACTGGGAAACAAACACTAGCTCGCCTTACAAGAAACACACTCTGCTTTTGAGAAAAGAGCACTCTTCTACTCTACTGTGTTTCCTATGGTGTCCGAACAATGAGCTTGTACAGAACAAAAGAACTGTGCTTCCTACACACACGGGCCATATCTAGTTCAAGTCTGCTTAAGAAACTAACAAGAACAGTAGATCCTCTTCAGTCCAATACACTGAACTTGCTGGGAACAGACGCCAGTGCTATTTGTCCTGTGTATGGCAATGGCAGCGCAATACTGACTCTTCTTACCAGAAAACAACTCTTGCTCGTAGGACCAGAAACTGCATGTGATTCAACTCCATTTAGGACTGGGAAACAAACGCGAGCTCGCCTTACAAGAAACACACTCTGCTTTAGAGAAAATAGCACTTTTCTACTCTACTGTGTTTCCTATAGGGCCAGAACAGTGAGCTTGATCAGAACAAAAGAACTGTGCTTCCTACACACATGGGCCATATATAGTTCAACTATGCTTAGGAAACTGACAAGAACAGTAGCTCCTCTTCAGTCTGATACACTGTACTTGCTGGGAACAGACGCGAGTGCTATTTGCACTGTGTATGGCACTGGGAACGCAATAGTGACTTCCTTACCAGAAAACAACTCTTGCTCGTAGGACCAGAAACTGCATGTGATTCAACTCCATTTAGGACCGGGAAACAAACGCTAGCTCGCCCTACAAGAAACACACTCTGCTGAGGAAACTGACAAGAACAGTAGCTCCTCTTCAGTCCAATATGCTGTACTTGCTG